>NC_053163.1:33861305-34011760 GCF_016835505.1 Polypterus senegalus
AAAGTTTCAAATCTCTGTGTACAGTAGAAGATTCCAAGCCCTCCTAAATTATTGAATGTTACTGCAAGACAACATTTTTAAGTTGTTTAAAATAAAACAAATGTAGTATCTCATTTCTATTGACTGGATTGGCTGGACTCCACTGATGAATATTTAATGAATTCATTTTATTAAAATAAAAATAATCTCATCTTTCTGTTAAATCAGCCCACTTTGGTATATTGCAGTGTGCTAAATATGAAGGCACGTCCCACTTCTGCATGGACAACATGTAACCTTTGTGGGCAAAGCTTTTGGATCTGGGTATAGAAATGATGTGGGCAGGGAAATGGACGACGTCTACTAGGAACACACAGGGGATTATGGAAAGGGTCTGTCAGCATTAAACTTTTGTCTGTTTTTGGTTTCTTAAGCCCACCTACAGTTGGCATTTTCAATGAAGACAAGACTCCAGATATTCTGCTTCAAGAGTCATTCGACAACGGGCTCAAGAAGGTAGAACTTTCATGCTCCCATTTTTGACTGATTATATTGTGGAACTGAACTGGGCTCATTCTGCAGATTTTGTTATCCCTTTATAGGTTCTGATCATTGATGGTTACACCGGGCAGAGTCTGTGGCAGGCAGTGTTTGTTTCGCACCAAAGAGATGTAGAAGGGACATCCATCATGACATCTACTGGCCAAACAGCTTTTCTCTTCTGGGGTGGAGCACTTCATCCAGGAAAGAATGGATCCACAACTGTAAGTGTGTGTGTGGCACAAAATACACACAAAATCCAATAGCTGAATTATTTATCATTGTGTGCTATGATTTGAAGGTTTCTGTGTAGTAGAATTTCATTCATTTGTACCATATTTATAACTAACATTATTTGTATTTATATTTTCACTTTGTTCTGTTTCTACAACGTGACCCATGGAAGTTCTACCAAATGTCATTTTCCAGTGGGTATTTAAAATGGCCCCATGCTGCATTTGCCATCTAAGATTATGGATTTAAAAAACAATCTTTTGTCTTGTTAATTTAAAAAAAATATTATAATCGGGTTTGCCCATTTTTTTTCAACTTTGGTTTTCTTTGTATGTTTTGGATTTTTTTTTTTTGAACTTTCAGTCTCCTGCTTTTGAATTCTCTGTGTCCCAGTTTGTTCAATATTTTTTCTGTCTTTGTTTTCCTGCTATGGCAGAACATTGAGCTTGGGAAAACATGTTCGAATTCAAAATGCTCCTAAGATAGTACAGTCTCTGTCCTGGAATTGATCTGGTGGTTCAGATATGAGCCAACGTTCTGGAAGTCACTGTTAAGGTAGCCCTGGGATTTAACTAAGCTGGTGAGGCAACAACGAGATGCAACCAAATTGAATGGAATAACCAGGCGAGTAGTTAATACGTGCAAGAGACTGAAATCAAGAGAGTACATTAAATGAAATGCTACTCAACAATTATAACTGAGAACAAAAAATAAATAAATCAGGAACCACGAATTCCAAAAAAAGAAGTAAAGCTAAAACACAAAGTATTATTTGGAATTCATGAAACTCTGGCAATTACAGTATCGTCACACCAACCTTTGTATTGTCACAGAGATGACGTGGTACACAACATCTGGGACTATTTGCTGTGGCAACTGGCCATTTGAGGGGGCTCCTGTGGGGCAAAACCATAGTGACTGGAAGTAAACAACATTATCAGTAAATCATTCAAAAATAACTAATAAATGATCACAAGAAAAAAAAAATATGAAACAAGAACAAGAGTCATGCCAGTGAACATTTTTACAAATCAATAAACCTTTAATATATTATTACTGGAAAGAAGATGTGCATGTGCTGATATTGAAATAGACCTTTAATGGTCCATTTGCATCAGCCAAGCACACTTCTCTATTTGTACAGCCACTTTTTTGATGGACGTGGAGCTGCTAGTGTTTAGCTCAGATACAACAACCACAAAGGATATTTCCTTTATTATGAAATTACTGGACGAGATACCGTTAACTGAACGGATAACAAAGACGTGTTCAATACTTCCTATTTATGAAGTTCTTTATATTCTTGAGTTGGGAAATTTGTTGTCACTAGGTTACATGACAGCATGTCTATGAATTTAGGAGAACATCTGAACTTCTCAGAGAGGGCAGCCCAGCTATTCCGCAAAATAAAATCTAGAATGGTATTTTTTTTTTGTCATCTTAGACAACAAATTGTTAAATGGTAAGTGGCAGAGATTAGGTAATGTGACTACTTAAAGAAAGTCATATTAAGAAAATAAAATCAATTGCATTAATTTGTGTAATATTTATTATGTACTAGTGTTGGATCAGTACTGAAATTTTGACTTCAGTGTCAACACCAGCTTTCAGAACTCAGTATTGGTATCAAAATGGTTCTGAAATAAATAACCGATAACTCCAAAACTCCCCGTCTCACTCCAGCCTTCCTGAACCCCACATCCGACTCCCCCTTGAGTTATATGAAGTCCCAGTCATATCAAAGCAATAGGGGAGGGTTGCCCCCTGTGAGGTCCTCATGTCGAGGCAATGGGGGAGGGATTGCCCACCTTTTAAGATTAAGATGTGTCAAAGAAAAGGGGGTTTCCCTTCCCTGTGAAAGGATGGGAGGGGTTGCCTGTCAAAGTATGTAGGTTTACTTTTTGGAATTTTACAAAATACACGTTTTTTTTTTTTTTCACAAATGAAACAGCGAGTATTGAGGTAAAGGGGATTGAGAGGAAAGCTAAACGATTACTTCTGGTACCAAAAATTCCATAATACTGGTATCATACTGTTATCAAATTTGGGTTTTTCGGTACTATTGTGGTGTGCAAATTCTGTAAACGTTGGTCTATATTCTCATTCTATTTTGCTCAAGACAAAACAACAGATGAACTTAAATACAGGTTACTTGCATGGACGGTTAACATCAAAAGCAATCTGTTTTCCTGAATCACAGTACCATTTGGTTGATCCGAGTAGGAATTCAGGAAACCCTCAAGCTGTATTGATGAGTTTATCACCTTTGAAAGGAAGGTCATCAGGACTAAATTGGTTTACAGCTTGGGAAAGGAAGACATGCTATGGTTCAAGCTGTATCCGATTACTTTACAACCTGCTAACAGAAGGAAATGCCGTGAGACTAGAAATTGTCAAACCAGTTTACAGCCTGAGACAGGAGATTGGTAAAACATCAAAAACTGTACTACTTGGAAAAACTGATGAAAGAGTTTGAGCAAATTCATTCATCATACTGACAGCCAGCCAATCAAGTGCATGTAGCAATCACATCTTGTGAAACCTCCCGGTAGAATTTTATAATAAACCAGTAACGGTGTACTGCACAATAACATGCAGTGAATACACTGGAATTGAGCATTCCTAGTTTTCATCCTCTTTTTCTGTACGTTTAGCATTTGTTTGCTCAGAGGTTGATACGCATGCTGCTTTGTGGGCAGCTCTTCTTTTCTCCACCCTATCGGCTTCTTTTCGCATTAAAACTGATTAAGTCAGTGTTTGAGTTGCAATTACTTAGTACATTTTCTTAAATTTTTCACTTAATCTGGCACTTAAGTCTTCAATCTGCCTCAAGAATAATTTAAGATATGAAGAGGTAGGGGAAATGACAGCGAAGGTGGTAGGGAATGAGAACAGCGCCTGCCGAGAGTTGATTCTGCAATAAAATAAAAAGAGGAATAACCTTGGAGGTCAATCATCACCGCGAAAGCGAATAGTAGATGTCACGTAGTATATGTGTACCAAATTTCAGGTCAATAGGTGAAACAGTTTGCGAGTTATATGTGATTTAAAATCCTGGACAGACAAGCAAACAGTTACGGTAGCATATTATATAAGAAGATATGCCTCGCCAGAAGAGGGCGCCAGCAACGTGCAGCCGTTTCCATCTGATTGTTGGCGAAGCATCTCATGAACAACTTCAACTTGCAGATCAATGCCGCCCTAGGACATTCATCCTTGACATCTTTAACTTTCATAAGCTTTTTCTTAAGACTATATATATCCAGACTTTACTATCAGTCTTATTTTCTATTATTCTTTGTTCTGTTTGGTATTATTATTCATGTAATAAATACCATGCTGCTTTTAACTTTCTATGCTTAGTCCTCATGTCTAGAGTGATTGCAGTAATAAGGTAAATTTCTTTGAGCACCTGGTTTGCCGAACGCTCTGTGCTGTAAGGTTTATGAAGGCTGAGGGTGTGAGCTCCACCCAATAGTAAGGAACAGTACGTAAAGTAATGTACTCTTGGTTGATAAATGGCCTATAGCCAAGGATGTTGAGTCTTTGTATGTTTAAATGTATTTCTAGAGACTGAAGTAATATATAGGTTTGAGATATGTTTTAAACATCATATGTTGTTTGTTCTGACAATAATTAAGTCTCTTGAAGTGCCAGAAGAATGACAGGCTGTGTTATCCCTAAGACACTTGTGTGGTTTAAAGTGCTAGAGAGTACCAGCTGTGTGTGTGTCATTCATAGGGCACTGTTGAGGTTCCGTGTGTATGCGTATATCTATGCTTGTGTGTGTTAGTCTTAAAGTGCGACAGTAGACCAACTCGGTAACAAACCTGATGAGTACACTTACCCCTATTTAAAGGGTAAATATATACACTTCTTTGTCTACATTGTCAGACATGTGCTCTGGTAGGGCAAACAAGCTATCTTCACTTATATATTTTGTTGAGTGTGTGAGTGTATTGTCAAGCTTGGGTAACAGAGTTGCACAGGCATGGAAAAGGGATCAGGTATCCATTATACAAAGTCTTTATTGCTGAACTGGCAGATACAAACACAAGACCTTATTCAGAAGGGGTTTGTTATGGGCAGCTAACTGGAAGCGACAATAGTATGTATATGTGTACATGATCTTACGTGTATTTCAGGGTGTGCATATGTGAACAGTATATTATGAATCTCAAAAACTACTCATGACACTGCTCAAATGGCATTTGAAGGACATGAAGATAAGCACTGGACCAAAAACAACAGGCCTGGAGTCTGTAATAAAACAAACGTGACACAATTTATTTGAAAAAGGTAGATACATTTTGTTGTCAGTTATCATTGACATAGGTCATAAAAATTTAGGAGGGTGGGATCCATTTAGGGTAATTGCAGCCCCACAAACTCCAGACACAACTGCACAGACACAGATTCAGATTAAAGTAATAGATTTGTTGCCACAAATATCTTAATGTATTCCACAGTTCCAGCTATAGGATTCTCCCTGTCTCCACTTAACCCAGGTGAGCTTCATCCAGCTACTCTCCTGACTCTGACCCCAGGGTGAAGCAGAGTAGCTTCCTTTATACCATACCTGGGAGTAGAACCAGCGTAATCACATGGCATCCAGGAAACACCTCTGGGTCAGGTGTAACCTCCCTGTGATATGAGAGTCTGCCTCTAGCAGCTCCCCCTAGTGGCACCCAAGGTTCCCAACAGGGCTGCCTATCAAAACTAACTATAGTGCCCATGCAGTGTCTAAATGGGACGGGCACCAGAGGGATTCCAGTCTACCAATATTCTTCCATTAAAAGGGCCTCCCAGCCAGGTAAGGAGCCATCGGTCTCATTATCTCAGGATGCCAGCAGACCCAATGTTGCCCATTATAATGGATATTTAAGAAACCGCTTCTTCTAAAATGTATTTTTTCAAGGATAGTCATCCAGGAGCTCTATACAACATAAAGAATGCATAATTTCAGACTAAAATATAGTTTTAAGACATTAAAATCAATTTCAATTTTCTTTGGATTTACACACACAAATATACATTTAGGCACCATGGTAAAATCAACTTTTTTTTTTTGACATTTTCCATAATTCCGGAATTTAAACTCAACAGCAAATTTTTGACCCCGTCAACAAACTTCCATTTACGTGGAAGGCAAAGTCATTTGGGTTCTTAATTAGAAAAGAAAACAAAAACAGTTTTGGATTTCAGACCTGCACCAAGGTCTACCTCCACCCCTTGCTTCCCCTAATAAACATTAGTTTAACTTTTTTTTTCTTTTAAATATATTTAGCCCCCTAGTGTTTCTCTGTATTTTTTTTCCCCCTTCAGTTTTTCTATATAGTCATGTGAATCTGTAAGTAGACCCCATGAAATGTTTTTTTTTTTTTTTTTAACATATCAAGATTTGATGTTCATTTTAACCAGTGTGGCCTGCAGAGGGCGCTCCTTCCACCCAAACCCGACTCAGACAGACACAGGACACAAGTGTAGTACACACTTTCCCCCCCAGTTTCCTACCTGTACAGCACAATACACAAAAGCACACTTCTTCCTTTTTCTTTCTTTTCCTCTCTCTTTGCTTTCACTCCTCCTCCAACAAGTTTTGTCCACATCCTTCCAATTCTGGCTCCTTTTATAGGGTACCCGGAAGTGCTCCAGGTGTCCGGTGATCTTCTTCCAGCAGCACTTTTGGGTGTGGCGGATGTGCTGCACCAAAGGGCTCAGCTGTTCCTGCAATGGCCAGTGGCGGTGCCCGCCTAACCCAACAGGGCTGCTCCATACTACAACTCTCCAGGAGCCCTGTGGGAGTCTGAGGCACGACTGCAACACAGGGGGGGCTGCCATCTAGCGCTCCCAGGGAGGGAATGCCTTAAAATATGCTCTCTTCCCAACTCCTTTCACTATATAGGCATCCTGGCCATCTGCCACAACAGTATCAATAGATAAAGGTGATAGACAGTGCATCCGGAAAGTATTCCCTGCGCCGAGACAGGATTGTGAATACTTTCCGGATGCACTGTAATATAACAAACAAACATCATGCTGCATCTCATCTTATCTTATCTCCCCTACATTTATCACTACCTGAAAAGAAAAGAGTGGGAAGAATCTTCTCCCGGTTGACGTCAGAAACTGCAAGACAATTACAAGAAATGCTGAATTAAGTGAGCAATGCCATGCATTAGTGCCAAGGGGGAGCTTATCACAGAAGGAAACCGCATATCTGCTCATTTTTCTTTGAATGCATTTTTGCAAAGTAAACCTTGCATTGATTTTTGCTTTCAGTTTATCTTTATCTAAAGATACTCACTCACTTTTTCATAGGACTGTATTTTTGCCTGAAAGTAATTTAGAGACTTTCCTTGCTGACAAAAAGATAGGACGTGGTGAACTCTTCCAAGACCACCTTTACACAGTCAGTAAGCATGAAGGAATGATGACCACAACATGGGTGTGTTCACAAAGAGATCATCAGCGTGTTACACCACAAGTTCCAAAGTAAAACTCAAAGACAAGTGGATGATCCCTGCATATCACTTTCAACAATTTAAAGTTTGACGGAGAAGAGACAAGCTGCACTGAGAGAGACGTAATGTTTCCATACTGAGTAGTCTTCCGTGGGACAGTCTATCACAGAGGGCTCTTCTTTAATTGTCAGTAACATTTGATTATGTCTAAGCAAGTATCTGTCCTGTGTGGTCTTTGGCCGGCTTGTCATCCCGGCCAGTACCCCCAGGCCGCCAGATGGAGCCCTCCCTGCGGTATGGAGGTGCCCCGAAGACCAGCAGGGAGTCATGGACTATGTAGTTTTTATGCACGACCCTGCTGGATACCACAGGGGCCACAAGAGGGAGCTGCAGGGAGGGCCGAAGACTCATTTGTGCCCTATAACCCGGAAGTGCGTCAAAGGAAGAGCGACGTGCTTCCGGGGTGAGAAGGACGACTCGTACCTGACCCGGAAGTGAGAGAATCACGTGGACTGGGGATTGGGAACACTTCCGGGTCAGGAAGGATAAAAGGACTGTGGGAGCTCCCAGACGGCGAGCTGAGCTGGGTGGCAACGCTTCTGGGAGTGGAGGGATTGTTAATTGTGATTATTGTTATTGTATTTATGAGTATAGTGGAGGAGAGGGTGCTTTGTGCACTGTGGCTTATTAATAAAGTCAACATTTGGATTTTATCTGGTGTCTGGCGTATTGGACAGGGGTTCAAGGGAGTGAGACAGCCCTAATCTGTCACACCTGCCACAGATGTTAAGATGGCAGGTCAAACAGGCAAAAGTAGAATAAAAGGCCAGAAGATGGATTCTTTATGTTTAGACACTTGTTATGATTTAGTATATTCATATTAGTTTTTGTGCATACTTTAATCTTTTTTCAAGATCTGCCACTCAAATGTGGGGTTTCTTGGGCTCTAGAACTCACTTCATTCAGTAGTGTTTTGACTTAATGCCTCTTTTAGTTTTTGTAAATATTTTAGGCGGTTTCCACAGCCATTTTATCTTTCCATTGCTAGGGTCACTCCTGCGTAATTAGGGGCCTGTCCTCCAGAGGTCGTGAACTTTGACATTTTGACAGAACAGGTTTAACCTCCTTAGTGTTACATGTTTTGTCAAAAAAATATGTAAGAAGCATTGCACTTCTGGGCAGCATGGTGGCACAGTGGTAGCGCTGCTGCCTCGCAGTAAGGAGACCTCGTTCCCTTCCTGGGTCCTCCCTGGTCCTCCCCACAGTCCAAAGACATGCAGGTTAGGTGCATTGGCGATCCTAAATTGTCCCTAGTGTCTGTGGATGTGTGTGCCCTGCGGTGGGCTGGCGCCCTGCCCGGGATTTGCTCCTGCCTTGCGCCCTGTGCTGGCTGGGATTGGCTTCAGCAGACCCCCACGTGACCCTGTGTTAGGATATAGCAGGTTGGAGAATGACTGACTGACACTGCACTTCCTGGCATGAAAAACTACATTTATTAAATCTCGTGTTTACACTGTAAAATGTTCAAAACACTAAAAGTACAAAGTCAAAAGTGAAAAAGTATAATAATAATACAATAGTAATAATGATGCACAATAATATGACCAGCACACTGCACACGTGTGAGTGAGGTAAGCATCTCTTTCGGTTTCACTGACTGAAGACTGATTCACCTCATCATTGCTGCTGATGAAAGGCATTTCTTACGAGGCTTACAAACCATTATAAGGCTAGGAGAAGACGCATCTACACTGTTTCTCATGAAATGTTTGAGCCTTACGCAAAACACCCCTATACCATTGACCGAGTAATAATGCTGTTGTCACTTTCACAGCCCAAGTGAATCTGGGATCTTACGTGAGACGCGTCTATACTGTTTGTCCACGTGACACTCGGCACTAACACTTTTAGCACTGTTTTTATAGCCCAAGTGATGTTCAGGTCTAAGGAGGTTAAATGGCCCTCCTTTAAGTAAAAACTCAACCTTCTCATGTGTTTTTTTTTTTTTTATTTTATTTTTTTTTATTTAAATTAGTCCTTGGCTTTGATTTGTATATAATGGCGAGTTAAGACTGTTAAGTTGGGCGTAGGCCATAAAGCTTTATAAGTAAGTAGCTATTGATATCAGCCCTTAATTTAGCTGGACTCAAGTGTAAGGACTTGAGAAATGGAGTTACACACGCATACTGTCTAGTTCTTGTATTGATTCTTGCAGGAGCATTTTGAATGACCATATATACTTGTAGATAAGTTGGGACTTGATTTTACCATTTCTGGTATGTTATAATGTTGGTTGTATAAGTTGAACGAAGAAAATTCACATTATTGGTCCAAGAGATTATGATATGCTGACCCCCACCTGAGAGAGTAACCAAGGAGCACATGGCATTTTTTTTTTTCTGTGTGGGTGCGGCAGTGCATTGTATCAGCGTGTGTTCCTAACCTCTCTCTCTCTCTCACTCTACTCTGCCTACGTGACCACACGGTAATACCCAAACTATCCCAAAGCGACGTTTTTAACTGTTTTGTGTTTTTTGTTTCTCACTCCCTCGTACACCTTTATTGTAAAAGCATTGCTTATCTACAATGGAGCGTTCGATCAGAAGAAAATATGAAGCTGGTTATAAATTAAAAGTCGGGTCTTGAAGTGTTGAAAAAAAATGGTTGCTGAACTGCTGCAAAAAAATTCAGTGTGTCTGAGAAACTGATGTGAGACTGGAGGAAGCTAAAAGATATAAAAAAAAAATAAAAAAAAATTTAAGTGTCGTATTTTTGAATGGGCATATAAGTCGGGGTCTGATTTTATGATCGATTTTTCGGGTTTCAAGACTCGACTTATATGTGAGTATATACGGTAACTGAATGATGCACGCAGAGCCAGTTTTGCCAGTTAACCTACCACAAGGGCTGGTTTTAGCTTGCCTTACCTATGGAGATTGTATCCACTTGGAGGTTTGAGCTGGCTGATAAACTAAAGAGCAGTTTTGAGCATGCTGGTGTGTGTTTGTGTGTGTGTGTGTATATATATAGCTCCGGACGCCCAGGAGGACAAGAGGAGGGCTTGTGCCTCCTCCAGACCGAGAGGGGGCGTCCGTCCTGGTTATGCTGGAGGCCTCGGGTAGAGGGCTTGGAAGCCCAGCCCTGTAGGGGCCCGTGGCCACCGCCAGGTGGTGCCCCAGTGCCTTATTATCCCAGGAGCCCGGCACTTCCGCCACACCAGGAAGTGACGGGGGAAGACGACAGGGGACACCCGGACGGCTTCCGGGTGCGCAGCCGGCACTTCCGCCACACAGGGGTGTGTCCGCGGAGATTGCGGGAAGCAGCTGGAGCCCATCCGGTTCCTATAAAGGGGCCTCCCTCCAGTCATTAGTGGAAGTCGGGTGGAAGAGGACGGAGCTGGATTGAGGACTGGAGGCGGCCAGGAGGAAAGAGGCACAGGACTGTGTGGCCTGGACATTGGGGGAATCGGTGCAAGAGGCACTGGGGTTTGTGAGCACGTTAAATTTGTAAATATTGTAAATAAACGGTGTGTTGGGTGAAACTATGTTGTCCGTCTGTGTGTGTCCGGGTCAAAGTTCACTATATATATATATATATATATATATATATATATATATATATATATATATATATATATGAACCTTGGCAACTCTAACTCTTGTATGCAACATGGGTGAGGGGGCACATCTAGTTTCTGCCCCCAGATCGGGCCTTGCCTACCACTGATGTCTGGCACTGATCACTTTGTTACCTTGCTGTCCTGCATCCTAGTAGCAGGAAATCCCTTCTCAGTTCCCTGGAATTTTTTCATGCAGTTCTTGTAGCACATTAAAATGTTTCACTTCAGAACTGGATGTGGAGGCCACATGACAATGAACCAAAGCTCCACAACTTTGTTTTGTTAGGTACCTGAATCCAGTCAAGATACCGCAGGCCTGCAGCACTTGTACCTCCTCCATCCTATGTACCCCACAATTCTACTGGAACTCACCTCCAATGCAGACCATGTTGTGAAGACAGCAGGTGAGTTGCGCTCTGCATTTTAGTAACAATGTGGATGTGTGTGTAAGTGTGCCAAATAATACACTTGCCCTGCTCTTCATGACCATGAGTTAAATTAGATGGCTTAATGGTATGGGTGGACAGTTCTGAAGGTAGTAAAAAAAATAAAGAACAGTAGGGATCACGGAAATTGGGACCACACATTCCCCACTCGCATTACTGGGGCCACTAGAAAGTGTCTGCCTCTATTAATGTCCATGAAGGATTACCTGGCCATCCCGTTTATTATGAATGGATGAGGAGACTAGCTGGGATACTGGGGGCCGCCAGGAGGAACTCTGAAAAGACGTCCCCAAAAGTTTTATATGACTAGACCTATCTCAGAAGTACTTTCAGTAGGGCTTGAAGTCCAATCAGAGGCCTGGAGAAGAGTTCAGAAGATATATGAGCAAACTAGTTATAGGGGGGCAATTAGACAGAAAGAGACCAGTGAGGAGGGAGCATTAGTCTGGGTATGCAAGACCAGGAGGTCTGTTGTTTTCTGGTTTTTTGTTCCTACTTTGTGTTTCCCTTAAACACCTTGAGCCTATAATGTCTTTAATAAAATATCTTTGACGTTCCTGCTACCAGTTTGAGCTTTTTATGGGTTTACGGACACCTCTTGTAAAGTCCTTTCCAGATTACAGTGGGTGAAGGAAATGGGTGAATGTTTCAGTTTCTTTGACTTTATTAATAAGAATGCAAAGAGACACCTTCTTTTTCTTCTTTCGGCTGCTCCCATTAGGGGTTGCCACAGCGCATTATCTTCATCTTCTTCCATATCTTTCTGTCCTCTGCATCTTGTTCTGTTACACCCATCACCTGCATGTCCTCTCTCGCTGCCTCCATAAAATTTCTCTTAGGCCTTCCTCTTTTCCTCTTCCCTGGCAGCTCTATCTTCATCGTCCTTCTCCCAATATACTCAGCATCTCTCCTCTGTACATGTCCAAACCAGCGCAATCTCGACTCTCTGACTTTGTCTCCCAACCATCCAATTTGAGCTGACCCTCTAATGTACTAATTTATAATCCTGTTCATCCTTGCCATGCCCAATGTAAATCTTAGCATAATTAACTCTGCCACCTCCTGCTTTCTGGCCAGTGCCACTGTCTCCAACCCATATAACGTCGCTGGTCTCACTACCGTCCTGTAGACCTTCCCTTTCCTCTCTTTCTGATACCCGTCTGTCACAAATTACTCCTGACACTCTTCTCCACCCATTCCACCCTGCCTGCACTCTCTTTTTCACTTCTCTTCCACACTCCCCATTACTCTGTACTGTTGATCCCAAGTGTTCAAACTAGTCCAATTTTGACAACTCTACTTCCTGCACCCTCATCATTCCACTGACCACCTTCTAATGACTCTTTAATTATTGTTCATAGCACTCAGTCTTGCAGATTTCTCACGGTAAAACTCCCCCGAACCACATGGTCTGTAGTGGAAGAAAGGATTCTAGTGTTGGTGAACAGTTGAGCTCCACTCCATTTAAACGTGACGATGGCTGAGCGGGTGCCAAAAAAATGGCAATTTTGTAGAATTTAAAGGCGGCCTCTGAAGGGAAAGAGAAATCTGAGTGACTAGCAGCATGCATGCACTCCCCCTCTGCTTACGACTTCTCTTCTCTGTTACAGTTCGGTCCGTAGCACAGAAGAAGGATGGCTTTTACGTTTCCATAGCGACACGACCGAGTCTAAATGCATCCATCCGCAGGCCAAGAGATCAAGTGGTGAACAGGCTCAGCTTGAAAAAGGCTGTGGCCCACAGCAAAATCGTGACAATTGCTGCGCCTTCGCATATCCTCGGCCCTTTTGAAGTGAGGAATTTTTTCAGCAAATTGAATTTTAAAGAGCAGGTAGGTGGATTCATTGCTCTCTCTGTCATTTTTTTTTTTTTGTTGTGTATTATGTATGAAAACTTTGAAGTGTAATTAATTGGCCTTTTGTTTTTTTTTTTTTTTAAGTGAAAGACTTGCCTGATTGGCCCACCGAAGCAGACTGCAAAGAATTCAATTTGTATGTTTCCATGGAGCACAAAATGAAGACTGGAAGCAAACCTCTGTCTGTGACTATAGCAACAAGATGCTGTTCTGTCTGTTTTCTGCTGGATTCATTCATTTATTCCTTTTTTTCTCTAAAATTGTACATCTTTTTAACAAAGAAAGTTTAGCACTTTAGTAGTCACAAGGCACTAGAATAAGACGTAAGAGAGAGAAACTTGAAAATCATTCTGAACTATAAAGCTGATAAGCGGCCACAGAGGATCAGCATTTAATGTCACGCTGGCTACATTGTCCAGTACGATGGATAATTAACCAGTCCAGTAATACTGGCTGACAGGTTGATTACTGACTAGGAAAAAACTAATGTGGTATTACCAAACTCAACGTCTTAGTACACTCTAAATAGTCCTTGGCATTCAGTGCGGTACTGCGGAGTGTCTTCTGCCATTGGACAGAGGATGTGACCTGGTATTTCTAGCTGGCCCAGCCTAGGTGACTAACCAGGCTGGTATTACTAACCAGGTGAATTCTAAGTCATTTCTTTCATGAAACAATGCAAACCACTAACAACATTTTGGTCTAGTCTGACATTTTTAATCAAAGTAGCTCCAGTCTGGTATTACTGGCCAGGGACACTTTCTAACCAGACATTACTGCAGCAGCTAGGGAGGCTGAGGCCTGCGATTACTGACCAAACAGGATCTCTCTCATCTGATATTACTTATGAGGGATGTTACAGTCAAGCAAATAGTCAGGACCTTCTAATCTAGTATTATAAAGGCAGGTGGGTAGGCGATGATGATGATGTTCTAGTCCAGTATTGCTAATCAGGGATCTTTCTCAGTATTACTTAACCAGTGAAGTTCTCATCTGTTATTGCTCTCTAGGGAAGGCCTAGTCCTGAATGATCAATTATGGAATTTTTTTCTAAAAAATAGTGAGACAAGGGTCTGGCATTCTTGACCACTGCAAGTCTAACATTGCGTGATTGGCCAGAGAGACTCATAGCCCAGTATTACCAGTCAATGATTCTCTAACACATTAAGAATTAGAAATGGTCCACTCTGGCATTACTGGCCACAAAAGCTATAGGCTGTTATTACTGAACATTGTAATTCTTCTCATGGACCACAGCAAATTATTAGTGGTGTTCTGATCCATGATTAGGTATTATTGATCAGAGATGCTCCCGTGTGATATTACTGATCAGGGACAGTCTGATCAAGTGTAACTATGGAGGTTGTAGTCTGACATACCAACCACACAATAGTATGTCACATTGCTGACCGGTGAGGCACACATCTGAACATCTTACTACTGAACCATGAAGTTCTAACGTAGAATATTACCAACTAATTAATTATGTGTTACAAATCCAGCTGGATTTAGCCTTGTATTGCCGGGCACTCTCTGATCCACTTCTGCTAATATAATAATCTGGCATAAGTGATCAGAATGGCTTCCTGCTGATAGTACTGACTATCTCGGTTGAATTGATTGAACTGAATTCAAAGCCTGAATCACATTATGAATTGTATTGTGGGATATGTGTATTGTCTCTAGCCTACTAGAGAGGCATCCTCACTAAACTGTTAAATTCCAATTTGACATTACTGACAATAAACAGGCAAAGGAAGCTAAGGTGGTCTGAGTTGGTGTTACAGACCAGTAAAATTCTACTTTGATATTCTAGTCCAGCATTACCAATTAGGGAGGCTTTAGTTGAAATTTATTATTCATACTTCTAGCCCACTACTATTAACAAGGGAGTTTTTAGCCAAAGTTTGCCCGTGTGATCATTTCTAGTCTACTGTTTCTTAACTGGGGTGGTTCGATCTGCCAATACTGACCAGTGAAATTCTAATCAGGTCAGGAAACTCCAGTCCAAAGCTAACCCTTTAGTCATATTTGTCCAAGGTGAGATGTAAGATACTATATCTAACGAGAGGTTCAAGTCTGGCATAACTGATCATTACTACAGGAACCAGGGCTGCATCAGCGAGCAGACAGACTCTAGTCGGACATTACTGACTGGGAGGAGGAGGAGGCACTGGCACAGCGGCGCTTATCAAACAGATGCAAACACACAACTGATCTTCATCTGGTAGAAGTAATATCAAGACTTACTTGTTTTATGTTGTAGTATTTATTGATGTATTTATTTATTATTTATTAAAAATAGAACCTTAAATGTGGAACATTAGCTGTTTTGCATTTTTGTATACAATAAAGTTGATGCTCATGTACTGTCAGCCTTTGTGTGTCAAGAAACAATTTTTACTTTACAGTGGACCTGGACGTATATAACCAGATGCTGTTATCTTATGTTTTAAATTCTGAGACAGCTGAACAACACCACAGCAGACCCATCATTTGCAATACAAAACTGTGTACAATAAAATCAATAAGGATAAGCTGAGAAGGGGACAAAGTAAAATCTATCTACTGTATAATATAGTGCCTTTCACATGTATCTATTGTAATAGATGGCTGCACAGTCGGGATGCCTGGGATGTGGAAGGACCAGGACAACGCCAATACCTCCCCCTGGACACGAGAGGGCTACTCTACTGCCCTGGGGGTGCAGGGGAGCCACAAGATCAGAGCTGGGAGGCTTCACCCTGTTGGGGCATGTGGCCACTACCAGGGAACATGGACTGCAGCACTTCTGCCACACCCGGAAGTGCTGCAGGAAGTTTGTCAGGAAGCACCTGGAGCACATCCGGGTACTGAATAAAAGGGGCCGCCTCACTCCATTCCGGGAGCCGGAGTTGGGAGGTAGTGTGACAGAGCTTCAGAGTGGAGGCAGCAGGAAAAGAAGATTGCAGCGCATGACTGTGAGTGACTTGTTTATACTGTGTTGGACAAAGAAAACAGCAATAAACGTGTGTTTTTGGACATAGCTGTCTTAGTGTGTGTCTGTGAATAAATATGACCGAAAACATCATCAGATTTTCACTCAAGTCCTAAAAGTAGATAAAGAGAAACCAGTTAAACAAATAAGACAAAAATATTATACTTGGTCATTTATTTATTAAGGAAAATGATCAAATCTTCCATATTTGTGAGTGGCAAAAGTATGTGAACCTTTGCTTTCAGTATCTGGTGTGACTCCCCTTTGGGGCAATAACTGCAACTAAATGTTTCCGGTAACTTTTGATCATTCCTCCGTACAGAACAGCTTCAACTCTGGGATGTTGGTGGGTTTCCTCACCTTAACTGCTCGCTTCAGGTCCTTTCAAAACATTTCGATTGGATTAAGGTCAGGACTTTGACTTGGCCATTCCAAAACATTAACTTTATTCTTCTTTAACCATTCTTTGGTAGAACGACTTGTGTGCTTAGGGTCGTTGTCTTGCTGCATGACCCACCTTCTCTTGAGATTCAGTTCATGGACAGATGTCCTGACATTTTCCTTTAGAATTCTCTGATATAATTCAGAATTCATTGTTCCATCAATGAAGGCAAGCCATCCTGGCCCAGAAGCAGCAAAACAGGCCTAAACCATGATACTACCACCACCATGTTTCACAGATGGGATAAGGTTCTTATGCTGGAATGCAGTGTTTTCCTTTCTCCA
Source organism: Polypterus senegalus (assembly GCF_016835505.1). Lineage (NCBI taxonomy): Eukaryota > Metazoa > Chordata > Cladistia > Polypteriformes > Polypteridae > Polypterus > Polypterus senegalus. The sequence goes on from NC_053163.1 coordinate 33,878,146, forward strand.
AACATAACACTTTTCATTTAAACCAAAAAGTTCTATTTTGGTCTCATCCGTCCACAAAACATTCTTCCAATAGCCTTCTGGTTTGTCCACGTGATCTTTAGCAAACTGCAGATGAGCAGCAATGTTTTTTTGGAGAGCAGTGGCTTTCTCCTTGCAACCCTGCCATGCACACCATTGTTGTTCAGTGTACTCCTGATGGTGGACTCATGAACATGAACATAAGCCAATGTGAGAGAGGCCTTCGGTTGCTTAGAAGTTACCCTGGGGTCCTTTGTGACCTCGCCGACTATTACACGCCTTGCTCTTGGAGTGATCTTTGTTGGTCGACCACTCCTGGGAGGGTAACAATGGTCTTGAATTTCCTCCATTTGTACACAATCTGTCTGACTGTGGATTGGTGGTGTCCAAACTCTTTAGAGATGGTTTTGTAACCTTTTACAGCCTGATGAGCATCAACAACTCTTTTTCTGAGGTCCTTAGAAATCTCCTTTGTTTGCCATGATACACTTCCACAAACATGTGTTGTGAAGAGCAGACTTTGATAGATCCCTGTTCTTTAAATAACACAGGGTGCCCACTCACACCTGATTGCCATCCCATTGATTGAAAACACCTGACTCGAATTTCACCTTCAAACTAACTGATCATCCTAAAGGTTCACATACTTTTGCCACTCACAAATATTCGATCATTTTCCTTAATAAATAAATGACCAAGTGTAATATTTGTGTCTCATTTGTTTAACTGGTTTCTCTTTATCTACTTTTAGGACTTGAGTGAAAATCTGATGATGTTTTAGGTCATATTTATGCAGAAATATAGAAAATTGTAAAGGGTTCACAAACTTTCAAGCACAATTTGTACATTAGCATTTTCAGATTGTTTTCTAAACGTTTGTCACCCCTATCAAGATGACCAAAATGAGTACATTTTTCCTATTAGGTGTGTGTGGTTTGTCAGCCAAAAGCTCTGTTTAGAGAGCAGAATTGAAATTCCAAAAGCTCGAGGAAAATAAATCACACCTGAGGAAAACACCAAACTGGACTTCTTTATGTGGAGAGATGAGATACAGCTGCTACTAGAAAATTACAAAATAACCAAAGGCATAGTAAATACAGACTGTGAGTCCCACAAAATAAAAACAGTGCAGTAGACTTCAACTGATTAAGACAAGTTAAGAAAGATGAGATCGTAAAGGAATTTATCACAACTAACCTGAAGTCGGATCAGATAACAATCAGACATCAGCGTTTTCAAATGCCTCCATTTCCAGATCCTCACTGCTAGACAGGACTTGCCATTTTCAGATTTACACATATTGGAGAGATTAGTTTATGGTGATTGAAAATGCCATTTTAACAAGGACGAAAATCCCACACAAATACAAAGAGACGTATTTTCATAATTATCTGTGTTGGTGTGCACAGACACATCAGAATAAAGTAAATGATGAACACGCAACCATATTTGTAACATAAAACTGGCTGGATAGGAGACAAGAATAGCAGCTCGAAAATTATGAGAGTCTGAAAAGCAGGCTTTACGGGAACAAGCTTGAGAGAGGGAGCGGCAGTGAAGAGACATTCATGGCAATGCGAACACAGGGAAAAGGCACTGAAGGCACCTGTAGAACAAGAGATGGCAATTATTGGTAATTATTTTGTTACCTGTCTTTGTACAGGTACCGTAGCCAGTTATTTATAATTTCTGAAACGTCACAGTACAGCCTCTTCTGTATGATACAATCATAAAAGTCTAACCTCAACTTTCTAATCACTACACTGCATGTTCTTCACCCAAATCAGCCTCACCTTGAGAGCAGGTGTCTTTAGTCTCACAGAGCCAGACGTATAATACTTTATGGAGACAACCGTGAGAGAATCTGATGTTAAAGTGGTTGGAAATAAGTAGAAAACACATCGAGTGTCACATTTCTACAACCATTTCAGTGCTTATGATGATGGAGATTAAAGAAAAGGCGATGATTTTGAAATGCAAGGAGTAGACGTGCACTTGTTAACCTGATCTGACAGACAGCAAGCTTCTGATTATGATTAACTGTTGTGAAGAGGAGACAAAACAACCTCAAAGTCTTGGGGCGCCACCCTGGATAAAGAGAAAGCGAGGAAAAACACTCAACAAGTTTCGGATAACGCCCTTTCAGACGACGGCCCAGAACTGATCTGAACTCAAAATGGCCGAACTTCCAGGCATTTGGGTTGCAGAAAGGGGCGGATCCAGGAGGGCAGATAATGGAAGTGATGCCAGTGGCGGAACGGCTGTGAATCTTCCATTCTGCAGAGGGAGGAATAGAGAAGGCATTAGAACACAGCACCAACCTATGGTTTGGTGAGTAATTACTATCACCAAACACATTAAGCCTTCTCCCATGAGCCCATGCATGACACTGTTTACTGTCAAAGTCTTCAGAAAAGGCCTTAATTAAGCATATGTTTTGCATGTGTGGAGAGCACTCTGCATGTATTGAAATTAAACATAACCTGTTCCAACCAAAAATCCTTCGATTAGGAAACCTTGTGGTATAGCAGGTCCACGGTCCTCACTAGAAAAGGCAAGTTTTAAATAGATAATCGCTGCACTTGTGGCTTGTAGAGTGGGCATGGTAGTGGGGCCAGAGCGCTTTGTGAGGTGGGCGTTTCCTCGCTTAAGTGCACAGGTGAGGAGTCGTCTGCATCCGTAATTGATGCCGGAAGCTGCTAATCGCCACACCTGAGTCACGTCCCCATTATAAATAGTAGGAGCGCGAGTGCGGAGGGAAGGAAAAATGATGCTGATGTCGAGAGCAGAAGGCAGCTGAGCAGTGAGCCCTAGTGTGGTGTTTGGCTGGCACATGGGGCAGTCGGTAGTGGTCACTCCTGCTGAACGTTTAGTGAGGAGTAAGAGTGACCGGAAGGAGGATGGCTCGCCACAAAAGACAGCAGGAGTCAGGAGGCTGGGGAGGTGGATGCCCCAGCGTGAGCACCCTGGTCACTGGGGAACTCAAGTCTTGGTCTGGGGAGAGCAGAATGAAGCCAGGGATCGGGAAGCCACCAGACCAGAATGCAGAGAAGGTCAGCTGCAGGGTAGGGTGACTCCCTTTGTGCATAGGCTGGATGGGAGAAGCACAGGAATTGCCAGTAGAAGAAGGCACCAGGCTTTGTTTTTAAAAGGACTGCTTCCAGCCAGCTACTGTATATTTTAACCTCGTTTTTATTGGATTTATTTTAACCTTCACCCTTTCACTGGTTTTATTGGATCATTTATTTATTTGAAGCACTGCACTATTTATTTGAACACTTTGTTTGGACTATTTTAAATAAAAGCACTTTGCACTTTTATGCACCATCCCCTTGCTTCGTTGTGTCCTCACTGATCAGCTCATCCAGTGACATTACCAACGGCGTTGGGTTCAAGACCTCCTAAAAAGGAGATGGGAGCATAAAGTGGAACCCAACTCGTGACGAACCTTAGGAAAAAACCTTAAAAATTATACACTGGCATTTGAAGATATCAATTAACTAGTGCTAGCAGTGAATGATACGCTGATGCACATGCTGTGTGAGCTCTCTGGTGTTGGAGTCGATGTAAAGCTGAAAGAATTAGAAGTTATGTTTGTGAAAATATGAATTGCAAAATATACATTTCAAGCAAATAGTGTGTCATTCTCTATGAAGAAGTCTGCCGTTAAGAGAGCTGATAACGAAGAGCCACAGGAGATGCAGATTTTGGTAATCAAAACCCCTGAAACAATAAATGTGACTAATGCCGCTGACACCACTCCAGCAGAACCAAGGGTGAGCCTGCACAGCAATCAACATCTCACTGCACGTCTAAATGAATAACTAAATATTCTCTAACTGGAAATGCAAACATGCCCTGCCAGAAATCCGCGACATTTTAACACGTTGCATATCCATAGATCGCAATGCTTCTCTAAACTCTTATTGCTGTTGATATGCCATATAGTGATGTAATAGTCAAAGTGACAGAAAGAGATCATAGCAGACAGAGGCGCTTCTCTATGTGTGTGTTTTCTGATGCTACGCTCATTACAAGATAAAAATTAATCAGTATCCTTGTGCTAAGAGCAATTTTAGCTTTCTATTTCAATGTCAGAGACATGTCTTTTATTCCTTTTTTTTTAGTAAACCATCTGTCAAAAAATGTTTTGTTAATATTTTTTTACTTGTAAATTTTTAAGGATGGTGAATATAGTTTGTAAAAGCCAACTAGAGTCACAGTACAACAAATAACGAAACTGAATTTTCCTGTATTGTAAGAACAGCTCCTTAGTACAATCCGTTAACTCAAGGCCTAGGTGGAGGCAAGCCTGGCAGAGGTGGTCTGTTCATTCCAGGGGGTGAAGGCCTCATTCCTGGAGGAGGCATTCATGTTGAGGCACCTGTAACATAAGTTTAATATGTCACTGTCCTCTGTACAAAAATATTTTATAAATCTGCTTTTCTTTCTTCTCATATGTACAGCTAACACAAAGCCAGATTTAGCACACAGGGGCTCATCATTTAGAACCGCTAGGCAAGCATTAGAAGAGAAGACAGGTTAAGAAGAACTGCAAAATGGGCATTGTACTACAGTATTTCTGTGAGTCAGCATGACATTGGATCTTCTTTACTTTGTTTGGAATGGCATGATTCACCTAAGTGGGAGCCTGCACATGAAGAAAGAGTATAAAGCCATGGAACATTGCCCGGCACACCTTTGAAGCCGACGGACAGATGGGAGACAACGCCATCCGATCCGGAAAATCCTTCCAACGCAACGACGAAAATGGCAGACTCTACACATCGGGCTGCCACTCCCGAAGGTCTTGTCATGGCTTCCTTCATCTGTTATGCTGCGTAAGCCGTCATTAAAGAAAGCTAAGTTATTTCTACTATGTGATTTCTTACCGCCGTATCACTAAGGGAAGGGTATCTCCTTTTAATATTACATCTATATAGTTTCGGGTTATATAATATGCCACAATTACAAAAGAACTTATTCCAACAAGGGATCTAGCACCCCCAGCTGGATACAAAAGAGTTTCAATGCCTCAAGACCAAAGATTCGTATTAAGTATGTCTTAAAATGAACTGAAGGTTTGAACTTTGTTACTTGTTCCAAATATTGAAAACAGAAACCTGAAACACAAATGGAGTGAAACATATGAGCCGAAGTTCATCCATAGTACTTGAGTCTGCAGACAGTCACCCCACCATGTGGACTCTATCATATGGAATTGGAACACATCTGATTATACTGTTAGAATTAAAATAAATTGGTGGTCTTTATTTTGATGCTTTGTCCAAACACCATCTGTTTTCAACGTCAACTGACTTTCATTTTATGACACTGGCTGTAGTACGACAGAGGTCAGTGGAGATCTTGAGCATTAATGGCAAGTCCAAGCCTAGGGAGTTCTGTACAGATACCTAACCTCTATCTTCTCTCGTTACATTACTATTCGACAGGGTGACACCACCTTCTGTGGTTCCAAGTTACGTAAATGTACGCTCCTATTCATGTGACATTTTTTGAGGGTTTATTTAAAGATGAAGGTTCTCTTGCATCTTTTACAGTAAAAATGCAATGCAGTGCAGTGAGTGTAAATCAAGTGATCAGAGATCTGAGGCAGCTAACAGTTCTCTGTCATCCTCTATTGATGCTAACCTGAACGTCCACAATTAGGGAGTGTGGCCAAGAGGCTACGGCTTTAATCCATACATGTCAAGTTCAGCCCTGTCGCTGACTCTCTATGCATCCCTTTGTACCGCTCCCCAAGTCGGCATGATTGTAATATGTGCTGAGAAATGAATCGGGGTGTGAGTGACCAACTGGTCACTGGAAGCACACCAGTGTAAGCAAATGTTATTATACTAGAAATAAGATACAAAATATACAAACCCCCAGTATACATAATACCACCCTGCAGTGCTACATCCCCCGAATCACGAAACAAAACAATCAATAAAATAAACCACTAGTACAGAAATAACAATTATAAGAAAGAAGCTAATGAAAACAAGAGTCCTTTCAATATCCTCAGTCATTAATAATCTTCTATTGTCTGGTATTGTGAAGGATGCGCTGAGCCGTACCTCGTGTCCTTTATGTTGGCTTGTCAGGTCCTCTAACCAAATAATTTCACCACACCCAGAAGACAAGGAAAATGATCCCGGGTTCACCTGACTCTCTTCAGCGGGATTTCCTTCTTGCTGTTCTTTTTTGGAGTCTGACCGCTCCTTCTGATTTGGCGCTCTCTTTCCTCCTTCTCCACTTTTTTTTCCACCGTGGCTTGTTAAATATGGTCGGCTCCTCTCTTTACAGTTTATTTGGCCCTCTGAACCAGGTGCTCCCTTGCACATGAACCACTGGCCGGCATTACAAATCCAGTCATTCCACTATTAACAGGGCTAGGGAAAGCTCCAAACTGCCAACGACAACCGTTACAACTTTAATGTGGAACTGCAGATGGGGTTCACTCTACACCAGGGGTCTCCAACCTTTTTTCCCCTGAGAGCTACTTTTACAAAATTAAAATGGCCGAGAGCTACTCATGTTTTCCAACGTTTATTCTCATGGCTTATTTCAGCATTTGTCAGCCTTTAAGTATTTGCGAACCAAGTTTTCATAACAGTTTTAATCGCACCCCCCTTAACGTTTTTGTAAGGAGCCCACTAATACCAATTTGTTCTTTTTAAATTAATGATATATCATAGATGCATATTTTATTATACCTACTTAACTTTTATCGACATTTATCTAACTCTATATTTATCTTTCTAGTATCAGAATGTAGTTTAAGTTAATTTTTTTTGGTTTCAATAGATGTATTTTTCATATTTTCGATTCTTATTTTCTTTTTTTCACATCTTCGTGCCCCCCTAGGGGGGCCCACCCCACAGTTTTAGAACCACTGGCTTATTTCAACCCAAACAAACTGAATAAGCTTGGTTTGCCTGAACATTTACAAAATGTTGGTGTCGACAATCACATTTTGCATTAAAACATCACAAAAAATATTTAGTTCACCTGAAGTTCATTTTCTATGTCTGTATGCATTTTCTAGTCTATCTCACACTATTGAAGTAAAACATGAATGCTGTCAAAACAAAACAATGCAATTCCAAATACACAGATATTCCTTATTCATGTGTCATTCTGTTCCATGTCACTGTGTCACTTTATTCACATGTCCAGTTGCATGTGTGATGTGTTTTTTTAGTTAGTCAGATGACTGGCACTGCATGGAGTCAACAGGAGAGGTGTCTGGTGGAGTGGAGCCACTTAGGTTTGTAGCCAGGGCCGGATTTTCCTATAGGCTAACTAGGCTTCAGCCTAGGGCCTCAAGATCAAGAGGGGCCTACATTCAAATTGTTAGCAATTTGAACAAACTTAAAAATGGGAGGTGAAAGGGCCTCATAAGTGGAATAGCCTAGGGCCTCTTTTCATCTAAATCCGGCCCTGTTTGTAGCAGTGCTATTAGTGAGAACTGCATCTCCCAGCAGTCCCTGAAGGGGCTGTTGGGGTCAAAGGTGGCCAAAGGAGTTTAAAAGGAGGGCAGGTGGCCAAGGGGAAAAAAATGTTTTTTGTTGTATTGTGTGTGCCGTTTACCTGTTGGACTGCCTTCTGTTAAATAAGTCATATTTAATCGCTGTGTCCAGGATGGTATTCGTTGTTGAGGTCAGGATCGTCTGTCTACAAATGTAGACACTGTGTGCTGAGGACTGATTTTGGATTCATTGGCTTCCCTGCAAGAAAAGGAGCACTCCTGAACCACCCATCCGTCTTCACCCTTACAGTGTCTACCAGTAGGACTGTTTTTTTCCTTCCCTTTCAGCGTGCAGATCTCTGGAGTTACTCTCATCACATCCAGTTTGGTATTCCATGGACTTTGCTGTGTGGTGTTTGTGTTTATATGTTTAATGTAATATCACCGTAGGGGTACAGGGGTGGTATTATTGTTTTCATTTATATTATTTAATTTCATTATATTCTTAATTGTCCTTAGTTCCCAGCATACTTTATTTCATCTCTGTTTGTGAGTGTGTGCGGGCGGGCCAAGGATGGGGGCTTCCATGGTATCCTCTATAAGAAATTAAATAAATCACCGTCAGCTTGACAGTGTGAATCTTAGCGGCACCGGACTGCTACAGGTTCACTCTAATGGAGTCATTTAAATGTTCGTCTCTCAGTCTTGTTCTGAACTTTGACTTCATGACATTCATGTAAGACTCACAGAGGTATGGAGACCAAAACAAAGCAGACATTTTCAGAGCTGCTTGGTGAAGATTCTTATAGTTATCTGGCTCTACTAAGCTCCAGAAATGCTGTTGAGACTTTAGCTGCACGTTATTTTGAAGGTTTACTAATATATAATATATAAAATCCAATGTCTGTCTGTATGTCTGTCCGCTTTTCATGAGAGAGAACTACTTAACGGATTTAGATTGTGTTTTTTTCTATAATTTGCTATTTTGCTGGTTGATTTTGTGACTTCTCTCATTTCGCTATGTATCATAGTTCGCTTGCGGTTCTGATTTATTTGTGCAAATCTGAGAAACACGCAGCAGGCCGAGGGAAGAGCCTTCCTCACTCACTCGCCAGCTTTGGGCCGTGTTCCTTAACTCCGCTTAGCTAGCGAACGCGAGAACAATTGAATTCAACTTTGTTTGATTTTTAAAATAAAGTGTTACTTAGGTCTTGATGAGTTGAGTCTGGATATTCTCTTAAGTGTATGCCACATTGAAAAGAGATTGCAATTCAGATTGTGGATCGTGATTTTGTGTTAAAAGGACCGTGATAAGATTTTTTGGAAAGATTGCCTGCCTCTAATTTGACTGATCAAGTGTTCAAAGTTATATATGATTCATTAACCCTTTGGTGAGCTGCTTGGAAAGGGATTGCAAGCTACCGGTAGCTCGCAAGCGACGGGTTGGAGACCCCTGATCTACACCATGTAAATGAACTTGCTTTGTCTGTCTTGAGTCGTACGATGTAGCTCCAGGATGACTTCGTACCACCTTGTCAGAAGTGCCACCTCTTTCCCATCTACAGATCAGTCCTGTCGGCGGCGTGTCATCGGTAAGTGCAATACAACAGACTCATTAAGCACAGAGCTGTGGTCATTGACTTAGGAAGACAGGCCATGATTGAGAGACGAGAGTGACGTGTGAACACTGATCAGTGGGCAAGTGGGTGAGCCACCTCACCTGGAAGACACACTTGAACCCGTTAAGGTGTTCTCTCCCTGTATTTCTCATTCTGTTGTGTTTGCATATGAACTGTTCTGATATCTTTGGCCTCCTTGGTGTCTCTCTAACTTGAGATGATTGCTATGACAGCATTTCCTTGGGTTTAATTGTATAAGGACAAAAAAGGAACATAGATTTACAGCATCCATCTCTATTTATTATCTCTGACTAATTTGGTGTTCTCTGCATGCAAGTAGCTCAGAAAGCAAGCTGTATTCTAAAACCTGACAGAGGCGTGTTCCCTGCGCCAGCATGGCAGTGATGTATTACTAATTACATCCAGCCGGCGGAGGTAATTATAGCACTCGACTTGTCGGCGGTAGATCTGATGAGACAGTCAGCTCCTGTTAGTCAGCACTCGGGTGGGCTGAAGTAACCAGTAAAGGAAGAACACGTTGCAGTGTCAGCAGTGGGCCCTGGCACAGCTACAACTTCCAGAGCACAATTAACTGCTGTTATCTCATTCTGTTAACCCACCATCCGAGGAATCAGAGGAGGATGCCACTCTCTTTTTCACATGTAGCCATATTTTTTCTTTACTGAGCTAACAGAAAACAGTAATGGGGTGCACTCCATCTCTACCGAGGGCCAGGTGTTGCATTACACACTGGTTTTGCTCCTGTCTTATGTTTATTTTCTGCTTAATTGTTATATGAAAATTATTATTTCTCATGTTTTTTACGTAACTTATGTTAACTTATTATTTAGTATATCTATATATTGTGCTTCTATGTTCTCTTGTGTTTTGTAGCCCCCACCAAGAGAAGGAGCCACCATGATGTCATTACATTTACATTTAGATTTACTCGTTTAAGCACCCATGTCACATTATGTGACTTTCTCAGCAATTTTCAATTGTAGTCTTCATTTCTAAACTTTTAGTGAGTCAGAGACACTGGACGGTTGCCTAATTTGACGTACCCTCCGACCGAGGCCAACTAGTCTGCAACTCTCTCTGATTAAATCAAACACCTTGGGTTTTCTCTTCACTCGTCGGGGTGGGCCGTTTGTCCAGATGAGCTGACTCTGTTTATCAGGGCATAGAATGTAGCAATGAGGAATAAGGAGCACGTGTGTTTTGAACAATGCAAGCAGAAGAGAGGGGCTCTCTGAAGTCTTGTATTTTAGAAACTAATACAGAATAAATAAAATGAAAAAAGGGGTCTAGATTGCTGCCGAACTTGCCACAGCTATCAGCCCCTTCGTACAGTGCCAACTCCTTTAGGAAGCACGCTATTGGCTGTCGAAAATGGGGCGAGAATAATTTGTAATGTAGTCAGTAAAGTAGACATTTTCATGTAATTTGACATGGTGCAGCAAAGAGATCAGTGACTGCGGTTGGTAATTCTGACATGCCCCACGCGAAAAAGTCGTGTAATATGACATCAGCTTGAGCAGATGCTTTTATCCAAAGCGACATACAAAAGAGGTCAACAAAATCAAGTAAATAAGACTGTTTGAGAATAAGTGTTACAGAACAGGTTTCTTAAGTGTAAAAATTAATAGAGCTCTTCAGGCTAAGATTCATTAAGCAAGAGAGGTGAACAATGTCCAGCCAAGATATCTTTGGATAAGATAACTGTCCAACAAAGTCTTTTGAAGCTTCTGGTGAGTTTTTCCATACAATGTGGGTCTGTAGTCATTTTGTCTGTGTCAGTCTGGGAGATGCAAACAATCCTCACATCTGGCCATAAAACCCTTGTCTCTATTTAAACCATTAGGGGGCTTCGCTCGCCAACCACCCTCCTGCACTACACGCCAGCGAATTCGCGTCTCTGCCGCTCGTGTTTATGGATTTCACTCTCAGCAAACAACAAAACTTTTATCTATCTTTTTTATCTATCTTTTTTTTTTATCTACTTTTAACTATCTCGCGGATAGGCCTCTTCATTGGGAAGAAACACTACTTTTCCCTGATTGCAACATGAATTAGACGATCTACAAGTCTCCGACTTAAAGTTTAAATCCGAACAATATATTTCATCTCTTTTCACTGTTCCGTTATTTCACAGAGTAATTTCCGTTTGTTTGCGCTAATACAATCTTTACTATCATTTTTCTGAGACTTTCGAATTTTCGTACTTTCAAACAATATCTACATACTTCTGTCATATCACCTATGTCCATATATTCAATCTCTTTTCGCTTTTACCTTTTCATCAATATCGCATTGAATTTTGATTCCATGTTTGGAATTACATTGTGACAACGCAACATATAACCGCCCGTTAGTGAATATTGTATATTTCTCTCTACACAAACTGTGTCTGACAATAGCATTCACACAAATAAGAAATGATTGAACCATGTGTGTGGTTATGTGGGCAGGACTTTTCCAAATATCTTTGTATGATCTCTTGTCTCGCAGGGCTTGAAATTTTCTCTCGCAGGATTTCACTTTTACCAAACAAAAAATCTTTTAATTCTCATGAATAGTCCTCTTCATTGGGAAGAAACAGTACATTTTTTGTTCCCTGATGGCAACACGAATTAGATGATCTGCAAGTCTCAGACTTAAAGTTTTAATACAAACAATATATTCGATCTCTTTTCACTGTTCCGTTATTTCACAGAGTAATAATTTCCGTTTGTTTGCGCTAATGCAATCTTTACTATCCATTTTTTGAGACGTTCGATTTTTTCGTACTATTATCTCTAACCTGCTCTGCATGTGTACCGCGCCAACATTTTTGGAATCTTTTAATTCCAGTGGATATGCCTATTCATTGGGAAGAAACACTACTTTTCTTTTTTTTTTTCTCAGATGGCAACGAGAATTAAGACGATCTACAAGTCTCTGACTTAAAGTTTAAATCCGAACAATATATTTGATCTCATTTCGCTGTTCCATTATTTCACGGAGTAATTTCCGTTTGTTTGCGCTAATACAATCTTTATTATCATTTTTCTTTGACTTTCGAATTTTCGTACTTTCATTATCTCTAACCTGCTCTGCATGTGTACTGCGCCAATGTTTTTCAATTCTTTACGACGTTCTACTTTGTCTTTTATTTCCAACCCCGGGCGTGGTTAAATCTCTTGGCACAAAGACTTGTCTCACGGGACGTGTAAGTGTCTCTCCGAGAAAATTACATCTCGTCTCCTTCCAAGATTTTTTTTATAATAGAGAGATGTTGTAATGTGTTAAATGTCTATATAAACACAGAGAGCTCCAGTTTCTTTTTTACATCTTGCCTGAAGATGGGGCCTAATTTGCCTTGAAAGCTTGCATATTGTAATCTTTTTAGTTAGCCAATAAAAGGTGTCATTTTGCTTGACTTCTCACTACATTCATAATGGCTAACATGGTACAACACCCTAGTACTACAGAGCAGGTTTTAAAATTGATCATCACAAAGGTCGAGCTCAGAACAAAATGCAAGTAAGGTACAAAACCTGACAGTAAACATCAGTTAGACAGGAATTCACCAAGGAAAAGACTCTTCAAATGAATTTCAAAAATTTGGACAGCTCGTTCCACCACACTACGCATGAGAAGAGCCTGCATTAAGATTTGATACCATGCAGAGATGGCATCATCAGGTACCGTTCATCAGCAGCCCTGAGTGGTCGAGAAGGAGCTCAGCACCTCACAAGCATCTCCATATACAGAACAGGTGCTGATCCACTAACTACTCTGTAGGTAAGCATCCAGAGGTTGAACTTAATAAGTGCTTCTACTGGGAGTCAATGGTGTGATCTGAAAAGAGGAGTGACACGTTCCCAACTCAGCTGGTTGAACACCATGTGCCGCTGCATTTTGAATCATCTGCAGCAGCTTTGTGACAAATGCCAGTACTCCTGCCGGAAGAAAGCTGGAGTAGTCCAGACGTGACAAGACCAAAGCCTGTGGGGGCAGGAGTTGAATCGGTCTGGTCTTGTAAATATTATGGCGGGACCATCTTTAGCCTTTATAATGAGGCTGAGATTTTCCTAGGAGAGAGTCATTGAAGCTGGTGGGGAAAATATAACAGTTGTGAGTATTTCGTTCAGGATTCTGTCTTTTGTGGAGTTGTTGCTTCTGTTTTTGGATTCTAAGTACCGGATTGTGGAATTGTTCCCAGATTAACTTTTTAGGAACATTCATTTGACTCATTAATGCTGTGCTTTTCTTACATTTTTTTGATATACTTCATAACTTTTTTATATTTCAAGAGCATTGTTTTCTTTTTGATCTTTAAGTTATCTTCTCTCTTGAAGGGCATGTTTGTGTTTTTTGAGACACTTAAAAGTATTTTTGAACTTTTCAAGCCAGTGCCCCATTGTGTGCCTATGCAGTCCTGAAAGCCTCCCTCTTGAGTTTTGAATCTGGCTGTGTCCCTTTGGTGAGGTCTTATGGAAGGAAAGTAACTGGAAAAAACATGCAGACAGAAACAGGCAAAACCGGGAGATCAAGCCAACCAAATCATCAACATACAGAGCACAGGACGGCCATTGGAGACCAAGAAACGAGACAATAAAGGCAAATATCAGAAGATCAAAAATAAACAAGAATGAGGCACAGAAAAAAGTTTTGGGATCCTAAAGTTGGATACTATGGCATTGTTTTGGATGACTTTTAAACTTGCTGCCAGTTTAGACATCATCAGCACTGCATCTCCTGTAGAATGATGAGATGTGAACAACACAAAATTCTGGCACTGATAGGGATGCAAAAGGGTGTCGTGGTAAACAAAAATAAATAATCAGCATTAAAATGAAGTGTTCAATGAGAAAAGTCAGGACATTTTTAAATCTTTGATCTAGAAAACCCTCCAAAACTATACAGTATATAGATTGTGTCTAGGAACATTGCCAATCCAGTGGCTAAGCATTATGGGAGGACGCATTTATAGGATTACTGAGATTTAAAAAAGGTAAAGTACTCAATTTATATTTAAATTATATGCACTGAGTTAAAAGCTTATTTTTTGAGTTCAGTTTCAGTCACCTGCAGTGCTGTAAGTGGTTCAATCTGTGGCCAACTTAAATTTTTTTTGTAGGGGGTGTGAACATAAATAAAATATTATCTAGGAGTGCAGGTCATAGAAAAGGTTTGGACCCACTGACTTTATGCCATCTTGTGTCACTATAATCACAAAACGGTGGTCTTTTTTATGACCATATTTTTGTTAAATGTAAGTAAGACATATCAAGATAAAGAAAACATTATAAGCATGAACAAAGAGTGAAGGAATAGAAAACCGTTCTTCCCACAGCAACTACCCAGACCACCCAGTTGAAGAGGTCCCTAAAGAATCAAAAATTCTGGGTGTGTGTTTAAACTGGGAAGAGAGGTACGGCAGGTACAGGTAGCCCCAGAGTGAACATGAAGGACATCAGATAATCAAGTCATGAACCAACATTAGGAACGAGAAGCTGACCATCAGCCAGAACCCCTGACAAGTACACAGAGCGGCCTGTGACTTCTCTACGTATGTTAAAGCAACTTGAACAACTGATCTGTGCCACTGAAAGTGAGATAAAGTTAAGGAAACAGGATTTCTAGAAATGAAAAAGAAAAGCAAAAAGAATCCGGGGATCATCAGTAACAGACCAGGGCTAACTCTGCAGAAATAATAGCCACTTCTCAGTGAAAGTGAAGGGAAGAGCAGAAACTTCAGGAGGAGGAATGTGTGAGGTGGGAAGGGAACGTTAAATGGCAGAATAGAAGGTAGAGATGGTAAAAAGAAAAGATGAAACTGAGGGACAGCCCCAAACATAAATGAATGTAGCAGCCCATCTTGTATTTAACCAGCCATGACGGGCACATGTCACTCCACTCTTCAGGTCGCTACATTGGCTCCCTGTAGCAGCACACATTAAATTCAAATCCCTGATGCTGGCCTACAGAGTAGTCAGTTGGTCAGCACCTGAGTGAATGGAGACACTGGAGAGGTGCGATTGCTCCTTCTCAAATACTCATGTCTGCTGATGTCTGGTGATGCCACCCCTACGTTGGTGGGATGGTCTGCCCACCTCCATTTGTACTGCTGACTCCCTCAAAGTATTGGAGAAGCAACTGAAGACCCATCTGTTCTGTGAATATCTGTCTAATTAATGGAGAAAAACAAAACAAACACTTTGCAATGTGATACTTTATATTCTTGTTCAAATGTAATTACTTTAATGATTGCAATTTATGATTGTACATGTATGAGTTATTACATCTTTTCACTTGTGGCAATCAACTTCTGTTACCCATCCTGTGACACTTGCTGAACAAACAGGCCCTCGCCTAATGTTACTTGATTATGTTTGTTTTTATGATTATACACTGATAATTTCTGTATTATCTATATCTATTATTTATTATATTACATATCTATTGACTATATTTATGTATCTAGACTGCAAATACAATACATTGAATCAATGTTCATATTGCTAACTACACGTCAATTTTGCTGCTGCTTCTTTGTCTTGTCTTTGCACAATATCTTGTCTTGTTTGCGTTTTAATTTTAAATTTTAATTCTATTTTGAATTTATTATTTGCACGTCATGTTGTTACACTGTAGACCCTGATCTTCGCAATTTCGTCTATCTGTATACTTGTATATGGTTGAGATGACAATAAAGTTCACTTTGACCTCTTTTGTAAGCCGTTTTGGATCTGCTAAGCAAATAAATGTAAATGAATATTTAAGGGACAAAAGTGACAAATGGGTTTAGCAAGGGTATGCACAGCATAAAGTTTGCAGGGGATAAGGTGTAGGTGATGTACAGATTTGAACGGAACACAATGAGAGCTTAGATTCTTTGGGGATCATTGTTCCAAGAGATGACATTGGAAGCTTGTACCGCTCTTAGAACTGGCATGATTATAAAATACGCTGCCCTCCTAAAGTGGCAGCAAAGGAAAAAAAAAAATAATCCGAGGCACAAGCGACCAACACTGCTTTCCTAATACACCACCCCAAGTACAGAGACACACCAGTGAATGCAGAGTTAAGTAAACAAAATGATTACTGGAAGAACATACACACACTTACTGTAACAAAAAACCCCTACATACATAATATCACTCTGCAACGCTTCCCACCCAACACAAATCACAGCACAAAACACTTAAACACATACAATACCAATACATAAATCTGAGAAAGAGGCAAAAAAAAATAATGTATTCGTAGTCCTTTAAATATTCTGTGTACAGAATGACTATCTCTGTCTGTGGTGGGGAATGAGGTGCTGAACAATACCTCCTGCTTCGGGAATTGTACAGATCAACAGTTCTTTGTGCTGGCCCATCAGGTCCTCTCCCGAATACTTTTCATCAGAAAGGAAAAAAAATTTGTCCTGAAATGAACTCGGGTTCACCTGTTTCCATGCGGTGTCAATCCTTTCTCTTTTCCTGTGATGGAGTCCGCTTCTCTCTTGGCTCTGCGCTCCTCCTCTCCTCTTTTCTGCCACCCATTTACATACCGTTGGCTCCTCCCCCTACAGTCTGTTATGCCCTCCAAGCCAGGTGCTCCCCTCCCCCGTACAATTGGCCGGCCTTACAAAGTAATCCATTCCACTAATAACAGGAATGGGGAAAGGTACAAACTCACAGTGACGCACCCATATTCCAGGCGACCATTACAAGGTCACACCACCAGATAGAAACTAAATGTAGAGGTTTCTTAATATTGGAGACAATGTACAAGAACAAATACAGAGCTGGTGGAAAGAAAATGGACAGAACATGGATTAGAGTTGGAGATAGAAAATAGAAGAAGAGCAAGCAGAGAAAATGGACCTCAGTGACTGGAATGTTACAAGCCGGAGTCATTGTAAATGTCCCCAAGTTTTCTTTGCTGCCAGACTGAACAAGCTACAGTAATTCCATGAGATTTCATTTCACTCCAACCGACTCCTCAGACTAACATCTGTAAAATATCTTCTGAAACAGCAGAGGAGCTATGGGGTTTATCAAAAATGACATCAAGAAATCTGAATGCATAATAAGAGGCACAAGTCAGACTTACGCACAATGAAATGAAGGTCTGTGAGTATGGAATGGTGAAGGAAGGAGATGGTAAGGCTGCCAGGTACTGCAGCCATAAGCAAGGTGAGGACAGTGGTCATGTCAGCATGGCTCTCCATCTTCTGCCAAATATCCCTCTTCCTTCTTGTTGTCTTCTTCTGCTGTGGATTCAAGGATGCCATTAAAAAGAACAGGCTCTTTAGAATCATCGTACAGATCTGGGGGCAGTGTCAGAGGTGGAGGAGGTGGAGGAGGAGGAGGAGGGCAGAAAGTCTTTTCTTCTGAGGAGTAGTAAGGGTTGAGTGGGGCATCCCGAGACAAGGCCGCCACTGCTGTGTGCTGGTACAATGGCAGCTGGCTGTACTTCTTCAGGCTCGCCTCGTAGGCCTTACGTGTGCGCCGGTACGTGATGACAGTTTTAGTGTAGGAATTGAGGGTGGTGACACCAGAGGCCATGCAACACGTGAAAGAGGCCCAGGCCAGGCTGTGGGAAACATAAGATCAGTGTGAAACTACTTGGACTAACCCGCAAAAAGATGTGATTTGTGAAGGCAAAAGGTTCAGCCTGAACGTCCTTCAGTCATTAAAGAACACCCTGCTGTCCTGCTGCACAGAGCTGGGATTGGAATAGAGACAGGAGGATGGAAAAAATGAGAGACCTTGCCTCTTTTGTGAGCCACAATTTTTTGACATGTACTTTTTTGATCAAATAAATATACAACTGCTTACAGAGCAGCCACCGTGTCCAGTAAAAATGAACGCATGCTGTCACAAAGCAGGACTTCAGAGCTCCAGAATATTAAAATGCTTCTATCAAGGTGGCACAGTGATACTTCAAGCAGGAAGCATTGAGGTTGGTTTGTGAAAGTCAATTTCTGGTCAGATTCTCATTTAGATTCTTAGAGGAGCATATGGCTACTGAGTGAGAGCAGAGCGTCTGCAGATGTATTGATCTTACTATGTTATACTTCATATTCTTGAAATTGTTAAGAAGGATCATAGACCATTTTTTATGTTTGTATAATTGCATGTTTGACAGAGGCAAGTTGACCTTCTCCTCTCTGTAACCGCATGTCAGGCCACATAAAAGAAGATGTGTTTGCACGGACAGAAGGCAGATTTATAGAGAGGGGAATTTTCTGCAGCCAGAAGACAGGAGAAGTCTAGCAAAGATGAAAAGGTTAGAACTTTAAATGGCAAACTGGTCAACTGGTCATCAGTTTTTTTTCCTGAACTTTCCACATGCGTACAAGTGAAGCTGTCAAACTGCTGCTTACCTTCTGGCGTGCGTGTGTACCTCTTGAATGTGTACTGAAATGGTCCCTCAAAATCACATTATTATAAAGAGGGTCTCGGGGTGTTCACCTTGGCCCTGACAAGCTTCTAAAAGCCATCTTCAAGCAGGAAGAGACATAGAAGAACCAGGGAAGAGCAGAAGATGATGG
Source organism: Polypterus senegalus (assembly GCF_016835505.1). Classification (NCBI taxonomy): domain Eukaryota; kingdom Metazoa; phylum Chordata; class Cladistia; order Polypteriformes; family Polypteridae; genus Polypterus; species Polypterus senegalus. Next base: position 33,896,795 of record NC_053163.1, read on the forward strand.
AATAACGTAACCTGAAGAGACTGAATGCCACACATTTGCTGTTTCAGTCAGCATCATCTCTTAACAGCTTCTGAAATAGCCGGACTGTATTACTGCCAATCTGTCACACTCATTTAGTTTTATTTGCTTTCACTTTTGGCACCTTAACAATATTTGAATAACGAGTGATTAAAAGTTTATTGTCTGCCCCCTTTGCTTTCATTTACTATTTGTTCTCCTGCTGTCTGGGCTATAAATGATAAAAGAGAAGATGTCCTCTAATAGGTGGAGTGAAGCAGAACAGCAGCAAGTTCTGGGTGTAAAATGGTTCCCATTAGTCCTGGGCGCAAGTGGATTGCGGCTGCAGATTCTTCCAGGCCAGGTGGGTTGTAAGGATCAGAGAATAAGAGCTGGGCATACCTGATGGTTAGGTTTAGGGTCACCCCAAAACCCTTCTATGATCAAAAAACACCCTAAGAAGTCTGAATGGTCAGAGATTGTGTTCATTGGACTTGGATTAAGGTTTGTCCAACTTGCACAGATGCCACCTTCATGCGTTATTTCATTCCAGAGTGTTAAATGCAGCAAATAAATACAGTGGAACCTCGGGTCACAAACGTCTCGGAACACGTATAAATCAGGTTACAACCAAAAAGTTCACCAAACTTTTACATCTGTTTATGACTACACACTTGGGTGACGAACAAGCCAGTTTCCCTTCCAGTTCGTACTCGCCGATGATTTCCGCACGTGTTCACTCGAGCGAGCGGTGTGTTTTTTTTGCTGGCCACATAAGGCCGAGAAGGCAGTTAAAGAATGCACCAGGCTTGTTTTTAAAGAGATTGATTCCAGCATTGTTTTAACCTCATTGTATTTAATGACTTTTTTCTATTGGATTTTAACCTCCACTTCACTTCTGTTTACAGTGATCGGTTCGTACCGCGCATTGTTGCAATGTTACTTTTCTTGGTTGTTTATTAAATTATGGATTTTTCAAATGTTCATGTTTTTCCCTGTGCTTAAAAATCATTAAAAAAAGTGTTTACAGAGAGCAGTTCGTAAGGCTATAGTGTGAATTCTTGCAATGTTACTTTTCTCTGCTCAAGGTTTTCTCAGTGTCATTTAATGTTTTTACATTTAGTTTACTATTACACTGTGCACTTTGTGCTTAAAAATCTTTAAAAATATATATTTAAATACAGTTCGGACGGTCTGGAATGGATTAATTGTATTTATATACAATCCTATTGGGGAAATTTCTTTGGGTCACGACCAAATCAGGTTACGACCAGAGTTTTGGAATAAATTACAGTGGTGACCCAAAGTTCCACTGTATATTACATATTAACATCTGCTGAAATATTGTGGGCTCAGAAAGTATTCAGACCCCTTTACTTTCTGCACACTTTATTGTGTTGCAGATTTAATTTTTAATACATTTGTGATTTTTTCTCCATCAATCGACACTCAATAACCCATAATAACAAAGTGAAAACATGTTTTCAGAAAGATTTGCAAATCTTTCAAAAATCAAAAACTGAAATCTCTCATTAATACAGGCATGCAGACCCTTAATCCAGGACTTTGTAGAAGGCCCTTTGGCATCAGTTACAGCTTGGAGTTTTCTTGGTTCGTCTCTACAAGCTTTGCACACCAAGACTTGTGCAGTTTATCACATTCTTCTTGGCAGAACCTTCCAATCGCCATTAGACTGGAAGGGACATGTCTGTAAACTGCCATCTTCAAGTCTCCTGTTCTACAGAGTTTAAGTCAAAGCCTTGTCCCTAAGGCACTCCAGCATTGTCTTGGTTATTGTCATACTAGAAGGTAAACTGCCACCCCAGTCTGAAGTTGTGTGTGTTCTGAAGCAGGTTCTTTTCAAGGACTGTCCTACATTTGGCTGCATTCACCTTTCCCTCAATTTTGACTTATCTCCCTGTCCTTGCTGCTGAGAAGCAGGCCCACAGCATCCTGCTGCCATCACCAGGCTTCACAGTACGGATGGCATTAGGTATGCTATTGGTGATCAGGTCATCTTCTGCACACTTAACTCTTCACAGTAACAGACATTTTAAGCAAAGGGGGCCCAAACTTTTGCATGTCACTATGGTCTTTGCCAGACCTAGTGCTTGGAGTTCTACCCCAAAGGGTTCAGTTGTTGTCTAATCAGACCACAGAATCTTTTTCCTCCAGCAGTCAGAGTTCTTTAAATGCTGTAAGGAAGCCTTTTACTCTAAATCAGCTTCTGTCTAGCAATGCCTGACTGATGGAGTACTGCTGAGATGGTCATCCTTTGCGACTGGTTCTCCCTTCTCAGCAGAGGATCTCTGAAACTCTGACAGAGTGATTATTGTGTTCTTGGTCATCTCCCTGACCGAGGCTCCTTGCCCAGTTACTTGATTTGGCTGGACGGTAAACTCTATTAACAGTTCTGGTGTTTCCAAGCTTCTTCCACTTCACAATTGAGGCCATGGTGCTCTTGGGAACACTCAAATCATTAGAAATTGTTTTATTCCCTTGCCCTGCTCTGTGCCTTACCACACTTTGATCGTGGAGGTCTACAGAGAGTTGTTTGGACTTCATAGCTTGGTTTTTGTTTTGACATGCAGTCTGATTTGTGGGACCTTCACTATACAGCAGGGGAGTCCTGGAGGGCCGCACTGGCTGCAGGTTTTCATTCTGACCCCTTTTCTTAATAGGCGCGTAGTTTTCACTGCTATTCCCGTCATTAGCCCTGTTTTTAAGGGTTCAGTCCTCTGAATTGATTTCTTTCTTCATTAAATGGCAGCCAAACAGAAACAAGATGTGAAATGAGCCAAAAGATGACCAGCTAAACTGGAATGTCAAACTTCAGCCAATTTCACTCCAACCAGTTTCTTAATGAGAAGCCAATTCTTGCTGTTAATTAAAGCTGTTATTGAATATCATGACTAGTTGATGTTCTCATTCTGCTACAGTAGACTTTCTGTTTTTTGTAAGACCACCAACATTTTGGTGACCTGAGCAGACCAACATGACCAAGACCTTCATCTTTCCTTATTTTCAGGTTAGCTGGTCATGTGGCGCCTTGTTTTGTGTCTCATTATTGTTTGGCTGCTCATTAAGATAAAAGAAACCATTAAGGGGTCGGAGTCACGTCAATTAAAACGAAGGCAAAACAAGTTAATCGGCAGCAAAAACGGCTCACTGATTAAGAAGATGGCTAGAATGAAAATCTGCAGCCACTGCAGCCCACCAGGACCAGAGTTGGACACCCCTGCTATGTAGGAACACATGTGCCTTTCAAATCGATGTCCAATCAGTTCAGCTTGCCACAGGTGAACTCCAATTAAGTTCTGGACACAACTAGTACATCATTAAAGCAAACAGGAAGCACTGAGCAAAACTTGGAGAGCCACAACAATTGTCAGAATACTGTGAAAAAGTGAATACACCCCATGGAAACTGTTGACATTAGAGCTTCATGCAAACAGTGCCTGCAGATGATGGTCATATACTTGAATAAAAACACAAGGGAAATTTACCTTTCAAGTCATTTATTCAACAAAAATATCAATTGCTGCAATGGTTTACTAGGGAAAACTTAAGGTACACCCTCAGAAGCTTGTATTACCCCATTTAGCTGAAATGACTTCTTATAGGTGTCTTGATGGCTGAGGTCTCCAGGACTCTATTATGTGATATCATCTGCTCTGTACTTGTAATATTTTTATTTTGCTGCTATATTGTATTGAGGATTTGTTCTGTTCTGTGTATTGTATTGCATTGACCCCCTTCTCTTTGACCCCCACTGCATGCCCAACCTGCCTTGGAAGGGGTCTCTCTTTGCCTTTCCCAAGGTTTCTTCCATTTTTTCCCTACAAGGGGTTTTCCTTGTCTTCTTAGAGAGTCAAGGCTGGGGGGCTGTCAAGAGACAGGGCCTGTTAAAGCCCATTGCGGCACTTCCTGTGTGATTTTGAGCTTGTGATGGACGGCCAGCAGCTCAACCCGGCTGACACATCCAGTACACTTGATGGCAATTTCCCTGCAGCATAGCGTTGCCCCGGATTCCTGCAGGGCACTATGGGATATGGAGTTCGGCTTCACAGCCCTGCTGGGTACCGTGGGTGCCGCCTGGACAAGCACTTCCGGGTCAAAGACTACATAAAAGACTGACTGGCACCCAGCAAGCGAGCCGGTGTTGGGATGGAATGTGACTGAGGATAGTATTGCGTTTAATTATTGTGAATTTATTTGTGTTCAGTGTGGCTGGGGGGTTTTGGAGGCACTATATTGGAGAAAAGAAATTAAATTACTTTTTACTGCTTTTAACTTGTGTCCAGTGTGTTTGTCTGTTGGGGAAAAGGTGAGCAATAGTGCCACCGAGCGTCCACTCATTTACAGGCTATACCAAAATAAATTGTATTGTATAGGCATTTTGCATAACTGCCCACCAATCTCTGACATTGACTTGTGAAATTTTTAACCACTCCTCCATGAAAAAGCCCATCGGTTGCAAGATGTTTATGGGTTTTCTTGCATGTATTGCCCACTTAAATCCCCCCACAACATTTCAATGGGATTCAAATCAGGGCTTTGACTAGGCCAGTCCATAACCCTCCATTCTCAGGCTCATTTCTTTGATATTTTTGTAATTGTGTTTTTGCATGACCTTCAGACATCACAGTGCAGGATCAGCCATTGTACAGCACCCCTGGAGCAATTCTCAGGTTAAGGGCCTTGCTCAAAACTGTGTTGAAAGGTCCATTTCCAGTTCAACTTCAACTTCTGGACAGATGGCCTCACATTCTCCTCAGACATACTTTGATATGATGCAGAAATCTTAGTTGACTCAGTGACTGCAAGTTGCCCAGGCCCTGAGGCAGCAAACCAACCCCAAACTAAAAACATTTTCACCACTATGCTTCACCACATTCTCCTGAAATGCTGTCTTTGGTTTGCACGGATACATGTCTACTGTAACTGCGGCCAGCTCTATGTTTGACTCATTTCTGCAGAGCACATTGTTCTGCCTAGATGTTCAATGGCAAACTGTAGTCTTGCTCTAATGTTAACTTTTCCTGGCATACCTCACAAGCAGGTCAAATTTGTGCAACCTCGTTCTGATTGCAGATGCATTCACTTTGACACCAGCTTGTGTAAGAGTTAACTGCAGTTCCTGCAATGTCAATTTAGGGTTCTCGGAGACTCCTTGTAGTATGAAACGGTCAGCTCCTGGGCTGCTCAGTCCTGTACAAATTACCAGTCAGTTAAAATCTACACCACTTGTAGATGATTTCCTTACAGTGGAATGACTGGTCTGAAATAATTTGGTGGTCTTTGTAAGTCTCTTGCCAGACCTTCCTTCTGTAAGTCTTAGAGAGCTCTTTTGATCTTTGGATGATGACACCACACACGTCTTTAGCAAAGAGAACGCCGGACCCTCGATATCTGAGGTTTAAATGACACAGGGTCCACTAGCATGCTCCCTAATCTAGAGCACCTGATTGCAATTTTATGGATCTGCAGTGCTGATAAATGTAGGGGTGTACTTAACGTTTTCTCAGGTGACATCTGCATTTTTGTTAATTTAGATTATGTGATTGAATACATTATGTCAATGTTATGTGTCATGTATTCAAATATATAACTGTTTGTATATGATCTAATGTTTGACTGCTCAGATATGTTGAAAAAGTAAACAGTTCCCAAGGGGTGTAACTTTGTGACGATGTGTGATCGGCTCCATACTTCTAACTTTACAGCGAGCCTCTCGAACCCAATACCAGATTAGCTGGACAATGAGGAACATAAACAAAGCAAGGGGAAGGTGCAGAAGTGCTTTTATTAAAACAAAGCAAAGTGTCCAAATAAATAGTGCAGTTTTCCCAAAGTGTTCATAAATAAATAATCCATAAAAAGGTAAAAATCCTAAACGGTTAAAACAAGGCTAAAAACGAGATTAAAATCCTGCCACAGACATTGGATATACTCAGCGGGAGAGACTTCAGCCACCGCGGTTCTCACACTACCGACCACCGTCTTGGAGGCCTCTGTCAGCATCTGCCAGACCACTCTGGATCGATTGTCCTCCTGTCTTCTTTCTTGCACTTGTAGTCGTCCCTCAGATCCCTAGGGCCGACTCCTCCACGATCATACCCACTCTCCCATTCAGTGGGCACAATCTGTCCCTTAAGCGCCGATACTTCGCTCCATCAGGGACCCCCGACTGCGCTGACCTCTCTCTTACGTCTGGCTGGCTCGTCGCCCCCAATGCTGTGCTCTCGCTCTCCCAGCCTCCCTCCTTTCTGTCCCGGCCCATTCTTATATGGCTCTGTGAGAACGATCGCACCCTCACGTGCAGGTGTGACTCGCCCCAATTACTCTATCTACTCCCTGCGGCTGCCCACGGAGAATGACACAGCGAATGGATTATTTAAAAGCCGTGTAGCCGCGGATCCGCTACACCATAAACTTACTTCTTCAAATGACTGAATAAGAATTAATGGTTTTTTTATAAATTTGCAAACCTTTTTGAAAGCATGTTTTCACTTTGTCATTCTGGGTTATTGAGTCGTAGATTAATGGGCAAAAATGGCAAATATATCCATTTCCAAGTAAACGTATCCATTATATCTACAACACAAGGGCTCTGAATACTTTGTGAATTCATGGTGGGTCACATTCTGTTGTGTTCTTCACTTAGAAAATAAGCAAAACATTACACTTGACCAGGGATGCTAGCAAATCACAATATGTGCATATTCTAAAAAGGGCAATGAAGAATCACCCATCTCATACACAATTATATAAGCTACTTCTAAAAGAAAGTTTACTACGAAAACAAGAAAGACTCACTAGAAAGACCAGGAGTAGTCCCAGCTGTGTGGTTTCCAGTCTTCTGGGCCGAGCGACGCAGTCACCTGAAATACCTGCATATACATCATGTGGGCGACCATACCCAACAGACCTAGAAGGAGGCAGAGAGCACAAAAAGGCTGGAGTGAGTGGGCACCACAGGCAAGAGCGAGAGGCTGCCAGAAAACAAAGACTTTTCAGTCAGAAGGCATGGTTCTAAGGCCTACGTTCAAACTCCTTGCATATTCTGTATGAAATCATGACAAGCATCCAACTAGCTGGTCTTTTCACTCTATTAAGGTGTGGGTACTCATCTTCTATGTCCAACTCCAGGCAGACCTGCAAACCGTGTAAAATTTCTTCAAAAAAAATCTTCGACTACCATATTTGCACAAAACACCGGGAGTCAAGAGGAGTAATGCATTGTGAAATGGCAAGGCAGTGGAAAACCAAGGATGTATATTTTTATATACAGTATAAACACTTGATGTTTCTCTATTCATGTTACAATGTTTTGTTATTATGTTATAATCTATTTTTCAGATTATATTTTTCATAATTGCTTTGTATGCTGGGTATTTAAAGGCAAGTGCACCTAAAAAGAATAAAATGAAGTAACTACTGTAAGGGACGGCTGGCAGCTCAACCCAGCCAGGACACCCCCGAGAATGGAAGGATGGGGGAAGGCAGCTCCTTTGGGACACCGACTCCCCCAAAACGCTACATGGCAGCTCCCCTGGAGTATAGCGGTGGGTGCCCCGGATTCCCACAGGACATCCTGGGACTTGGAGTTCGCTATCTCAGCCCTGTTGGGTGCCGTGGGTGCTGCCAGAGGGTGCTGTGGCCCAGAAGTACTAGGAAGTCATGAAGACGGGAGCCCTGAACTACTAACCGGGCTGACTAAAGAACTTTTAGTTCTCTGTCTGACCTGGAAGTGCTGACAAGTCATGTGGATGGAAAAGCAGAAGCACTTCCGGGTCAAGGACTATTTAAAGGGCAGCTGAAGACCCAGCAGGTGAGCCAGAGTCGGGTGGATGGTGGACAAAGCATGCTGGGAGGTGTGGAGGAGAGGAGAATTTTGTAGTGTTTATTTGAATGTCTATTGGTGGCTGTGGTGCCTAGGGCATTGTTTCAAGAAGGAAACGTATTAAAATACTTCTTGGTGCTTTTAACCTGTGTCCTGAGTGTCTGTCTGTTGGGTTTACAGTGCCACCTAGCGTCCGACAATACCTACCACCATTGGCAATGTCTGTGCATGCCCGACCACAGGCAGTGAATGTCCAGGCAGCCCTATGAGTGAAGCAGATGGGTGGCTTGTCTTGTCTTGTTTACTGTATGTGTACATTCAAACTGGTCTCTGACTGTGGTCTTCTTATTGAAAGGAAAAAAAAATGTTCTCAAAAAATGACCGGAAGGATGAGCGTGCTCTTACTTTACACCTCCACAGAGCTGCTGTTCTTGTGTGTAAATGTCTGTCAGTCACAATTTTAGTAATCATTAAAACTGATTGCTAGAAATCTTTTATCATTTCTGTGTTTGTATTCTTGATATTCTCTTTTGAGGTTACCATCACATTTGCTCTTCCTAGTGTAAGTAATGAATTTCCATACAGGGGAGGAGTCAATGGCTTCTATGGTGACGGTCACAGCGTCAAACTCCTCATCACATGGTTCTGCCACAAGTGTGGATATGAGATTGGATTTCTGTGTGGCCAGCTGGCCCATGTCAATTGAGCTTTTCTTTCCGCTGTTTCAAAGGATCCATCACAGGTCCACTCACTCATACACACTGCTACCCCTCACACAGGGGCCAATTTAGAGTTTTCCTATCAAGCATGTTATTGTTTTTTATTAAAGATTAAAAAATAGAGTGTAAGAGATATGTATGGTCATTTTTGTATAAGTTTAGCATAAGACTTTATTAGGTTACCTGTCAAGTGCCTCTTTATCAAGTGGTATGTTCCACTAAAGGAGAAAAAAAAGAAGCCATCTCCTATCTGAATGAAAATCTTTTTCTCTGGCCCTAGGAAAGTCTCATAGTTGTTGCTCACCATTTTACAGTACTTTCAGATAACGTACTAATTCTGTGCTGCTAATGTAATCCTGAAAGGTAAATTATGGGATTTGGGTATGCTGGACCGTTTTAACAGTATTATAGGCCCCCGGGCAAACCAGTGCACTGGGCCCCCTACCTACACAACCACTCAGCAAGTCACAACATACATAGATTAATATGGGGCCCCCAGGCAACTGCCCAGTGTGCCCATGCATTAAGGCGGCCCTGTGGGTATTCAGGCTATGATGATTCACCAGCTTACACAAAAATGGAGGGTTCTGTTTCCAATTCACACCTTTGGTTTCTTCCTGTCTTTAAATCTGCAGCACAGCCCTGTCGGCAGGAAAGCGTAGGCCGTGTCTTACAGGTAATTTTAATAATTACTGTTTATAGTTTTTCAAACAAATTTGTGTCTGCGCTAGACAGAGTGCACAGGCCTACATGCTTGGCATACCTGACAGGACGGTAAAGACGGCTGCAAAGGCATTGAGCTTCAGGCCACAGATGGGGCTGCCAGGGTACAAGCTGGAGTGAAGCAGTTCGGCGCTGAGCATCATAAAGCTCAGAGCTAACAAGCATATGTAAACCATTTCTGTCACCACGGAGAGCCAGATCATTCCTGCAAGAAAGACAAAGACAAATAAACAGCAGTCAGGCATGCAAATAATCTGCCACTTGTCTTTGCAGTTTCTCGCAGATTCATTCCTTTGGGAAACTCCATGCACTTTTAGCATGACAGTGCAGATGAAGGCAAGTCCTGGTATTTCACACTTTATTTTATACACTGCAGCACCTTTCAAAGACAGCAATAAAAAACCAAATAACATAATTCAAAAATAGAACAATTCACACAGCAAGTAAAAAAGTTAAGCATTTCTGTACTAACAGAAAAAAAAATTAACATTCACAACACTCAAAGCCATTTCAAACTCAAAAGGAAAGAGCAGCAAAGTAAACTTTAAAATTAAAAATAGAGATTTTTACTTTTTAAAACAAGCACTCAGATGTTTGGGTAGGCCAAGTCTTTCTGGGTAGTGGTTAGTGTGTTTTTCATAGAGAATTTGCTGGGTTTGCCGGTGAACTTGTCAGTGGAATTCTTTCCCTGAAAATTCCCTGTGTGGCTGGCTTAGGGAAATATTTTTCCCAGCTATCCATGATGCTTTGTGTTAGATATCACTACCTATTCCGTGCTAACTGCCTGATATGCGTCACATATGTGAAAATCTTACACATATGCATACTGAAAGTGTAATCCACCTTGCACTTTACAATGCCATTGTGATCTGCGTCGTGCATGTGTGAAAAATTTACGTTGTATACATGCATTCATGATGTCACCACCAGATTGATACTCCAGCAAGATTTGACCAAAAAAAATTTGCAGGTACATTAGCTGGCCATAATGAGAATATTATGAAAATACTTAATTGTTCTGCACAGATTCATTGAATGTTGTGTCTTCACTGTTATACTACTTGCTATGTAGCGCAGATCAGGTAGTGACAAGGACTGTCCTGAGTATATAAACGTTGATCCTTAGCCTGAGGGGCGCTGTGGGTGTTAGTGAGTTGCAGTGATTGGAGCTAAACAGTGAGAGCTAAAGGACTCAGAGTATAATGTTATCTTAGGAAGGTACAGTGACTCAGTGGTTAGTACTGCTGCCTCACAGCTCAGGTCACATTATTGGCCACAATAATTGGTCCAGTATTGATGCCAGACACACTTAAACAATTGCTATGCCATTATAATCCACTCAAAACTTGTTCAGTTTTTTGTTTCCCTTTGACTTCAGTGAATTTTGCCGAGTTCACCAACATACTCAATCATTTTTTATGTTTTTGCCAAACTCAGAAGGAAAGCAAACTCAGTGGGGTTTGCTTATCAAGAATAATAATTCATCTTTAATAAATATATAGGTTACACATTTTGATTTTATTTTCATTTCAATAAAAATCTTTACATTAAAAAATAATTGACTTAATTCAGATAAATAAATTGCCACCATGGAAATTAAACCTTATGTAACAGTGAACATTCATTCATTTATTTTCCAAACACATTTACTTTTCTACAGAGCCACAGGAGCATGCAGCCTATGCTGGCAGCAAATCAACCTTAGAGTGGGCACCAGTCCATCACAGGGCACTGTCACACAAGTACCAGGCCATAGTACGTTAGCTGAAGTGCCCCTTTTTTTAAAGTGTATGGAGGAATATTTCAGAAACAATTAAATAAATAAATATGCAAATAAATGAACACATTATGAAATCTGACAATAAACATGTAATAACAGAATGATGTATCAGGATAAATAATTACCATATATACTCACGTATAAGTCAGGTCATGAAACCTGAAAAATCGATCATAAGATCAGACCCTGACTTATACGCCCGTTCAAAAATGTAACACTAATGTTTATTAACTTTCTTCTTTTTTTTTTTTTTTTTTTTACATCTTCTTGCCTCCTCCAATCTCACATCAGTTTCTCACACACATCGAATTTTGTTGCAGTAGCGCAGTTACCAATTTCTTTCGTCACTTCACTTGGTTTAATTTAAAACCAGCTTCATATTTTCTTCTGATTGAATGCTCCATCATAGATAATAGATGCTCTTACGATAAAGGTGTATGAGGGTGTGAGATACAAAAAACACAATCAGTGCAAACATTGCTTCGGAATAGTTTGGTTATTACAGTGCAGTCACGTAGGCACAATAGAGAGAGAGAGGTTAGGAGCACACACTGCTACAGTAAATTGCTGCACACACATAGAAAAAAAAGCAGTGTGCTCTGTGGTTACTCTCTCAGGTAGACATTAGCATATCAGAATCTTTTGGATCAAACAGTGTGAGTTTTCTGCATTCGACTTGTATGACTGACATTATAAAATACCAGAAATTATATAGTTAAAGCAAGTCCGACTTATACGCGGGAGAACTTATCTGCTAGTATATACGGTATATGTTTAATGAAATATCTTGAATATTATTATGTTTTTATTTAAATAATTCTTCATTTATTTATTTCAGTGACACTGTATGCAACAAGAAGTATGCCTTGAAATAACAAAACCTGTCATCTTCATACCTCGAAGTTGAGAGGGTGGGCTCTGGTGAGTGCTGTGTTTATGACTGAAGAATTGCTGGTGAAGTGCGCTCTCAAAGTTGTGATGGATTTGACTACAAAGAAGATTTGCAGCTACTTCAACTCAAGAAGCTATGAATTCAGCATTAGGAGGCTCCGTGTGAAGTGTCTGCTGGAAATGTGGCACTTGATGGCCAAAGATTGACGTAAACTCTACTTGAAGACTCGCTGGAGCCTGCGCTCTCAACCTTGACAGGTGAAACTGACACTTCATTTCATGGCATGTTTTATGATGTGTGCGGCAAGTAAAGAAATAAATAAATACAGGAAATACATAAAGAAATAAGCAACAAAAAATGACATTTAACTATATGTACTGTTGTAGCTGGCCCGGACACAGACAGGTGGACACGTTGGCTTCACCCAACACATGTTTATTTGCCATATTTACAAGTAAGTGCAGTACCCAAGTCCCCAAAGTCCTGGCCACAACACAATGCCTCTGTCACTTCTTCAGGCCGCCTCCACTCCTCTCCACCAAGCTCTCTTCTCTCCCGACTCTAGCCATTGTATGAAGGGAGGCGGCCCCTTTTATGGTCCCCCGGATGTGCTCCAGGTGTGTCCCAGCAATCTTCCACCAACATGCCCCAGTGTGTCGGAAGTGCCGGCTGCATCACTGGAAGCACTACGGGTGTCCCTGCTCCTCTTCCCCCCAGCACTTCCGGGTGTGGCGGAAGTGCTGAGGTCCAGGGCTCTGTAGGCATTGGGGCACCCCCTGGCTGTGACCACGGGCCCCTACAGGGTTGAGCTTCAGAGCTCTGTACCTGTGGCCCCCAAAGGTACCAGGGCGGTTGCCCTGTCATGGTCTGGGGAAGGCACAAGCCCTCCTCTGGTCCTCCCGTCCGAGTCGCCACCCCAGCCATCTCTGACAGTACTCACATATCATTTTGCTATTATTTATTGTTAACTTTTACAGTACATTTATTTTTTTGCGTATTTATTTTATTTTACCTTGAAATATTCCTCTATAGAAGATGAAACTGAAGCCAGGAAAGAATGTCATTATGTGTGTGACAACTTGAACTTGAATACCAAGAAAAAAATTAATACAGACGGTAAAAGCATGCCATTTTTTTTAAGTAGTGCACCTTACGTGGACAATGTCACAAATATGATAAAGTTAAAATAAAACACAAAATTACTCTGAATAATGCATAATATTTATATACAAACTAGCTGTGTAAGCCTGTGCTGTAAAAAGCCCGGGCACCTAGAAACTATTGAAAGTGTCAGAAAAAAAATTGAAATGCAAGAATCAGCGATTTCATTTTGTGGATGTGCTCTCCCCCCAAGTCTATCAGTGGCTAGGCAAGTTTCTGTACCCTTGTAGGTTTCATTTTGCCGATGTGCTCGCCTCATTTGTGTATCAGCGGTTAAGCGAGTTTGTCTTTCGATGGCGGTTTCACTTCGTGAAGGAGTCACTTTCTGTCAGCTTCATGCTGTAGCCTCATAGTTCTTTCTTCTTCTGACTCGTTAACTTGGGGCTGCCTTGCCGGCTTTTTGAGCTTCATGCTGTAGCCTCGCACTTCTGGGACAGACAGACGGACAGACAGACAGACACATTTCCACATGTAGACGTTTATATATAAGATACAGTATACACATACTGTATTATCTATATAAATATAAAATAAATATCAAGGTAAAACAACAGCATAGAGGTTACCAAGCATATTCTTTTACATGTTCCTGATAGAGCCAATGCCATTGTGAGGGGTTTGGAGGAAATGTGAATTCAGCTTCAATCTCTGCACCATTTATTTTTCTTTTTTTCCTTTCTATTGTGGCATGTAAAACACGAGACATCAGACAGACGAGTCTCTCTTTTGTTTTTCATGTCCAAAACATTTCATTGTGACAATGCAATGTATAACTGCCCATGACTGAATTTAATTTCTTTCTCTCTATTAAATAAAACAACTTTTTCGAATGTTTGGCTTTGAGATTTGTTAATTGTCTTTGCAAAAGCTATTCTAACGGGAAGCTACTAACGTTTTAATACAAATGGCATATCAAGATCTCCTTTATTGTCTAATGTTATCCACAGAAGATGTACTACATTACCTTTCTTGGATACATTCTTCTTTCTACAGTAATTCAGGTGGAGGAAGACTGGACGGTGTTCACAGTTGTAGATATTCTTCATATTGTTAGTTGATGTTTTCATATTCTGCATGATCACCACCAACTGTTTCAGCATAGTCTATTGATACGCATTTAACCAATTTGTCGTGTAACCGATCGACACTTTTGGCATAAGTTCGTTTGACTTCCATCATTTCTCTGTACTAAGATTGCCCGTATACTCATTTTTTCTGTTGATAACCATTGGTGATGAAATTCTTCAATAAGATTTGGATATAATACTTCTTTAATTGGGAACTTAAAGTGAGGAAAACGTTCAAATTTATAAGAGCTGTGAGTGCAGGAACTGTGTCTGTCAAAAGCATTCACACGAATGAGAGGTGAGAGTATCGTCTGCATGGTTGAGAGGAGGCCATGACTTGAAAAAATCTCATGGCCAAAGTCTCATTTCACAGGACTTGAAAAAATCTTCCAAAAAGTCTTATCTCATTGCAGGATTTTATATATATATATATTCTACATACAACACCCCATAATGACAATGTGAAAAAAGTTTACTTGAGATTTTTGCAAATTTATTAAAAATAAAAAAATTGAGAAAGCACATGTACATAAGTATTCACAGTCTTTGCCATGAAGTACAAAATTGAGCTCAGGTCCATCCTCTTTCCCCTGATCATCCTTGAGATGTTTCTGCAGCTTAATTGGAGTCCACCTGTGGTAAATTCAGTTGATTGGACATGATTTGGAAAGGCACTCTCTTATAGCCACCCGGATATGCTCCAGGTGTGTTCCGGCAATCTCCCACAGACACTCCCCAGTGTGGCGGAAGTGCCGGCTGCGTACCTGGAAGCACTCCGGGTTTTCCCAGTCCTCTTCACCCCGACACTTCCGGGTGTGGCGGAAGTGCTGAGGTCTAGGGCTCCCAAGGCACAGGGGCGCCCCCTGGCGGTGACCACGGGCCCCTACAGAGTAGAGCTTCCAAGCTTTGTACCCGTGGCCCCCAAAGGAACCAGGGTGGTCACCCCCACATGGTCTGAGATGCACATAAGCCCTCTTCCAGACGTCCCGGCCAGGTCGCTACCCCAACCATCATTTTGAATATGATGCCACAAGCTTGGCACACCTATCCTTGGCCAGTTTCGCTCATTCCTCTTTGTAGCACCTCTCAAGCTCCATCAGGTTGGATGGGAAGCGTCAGTGCACAGCCATTTTAAGATCTCTCCAGAGATGTTCAATCGGATTAAAGTCTGGGCTCTGGCTGGGCCACTCAAAAACATTCACAGAGTTGTCCTGAAGCCACTCCTTTGATATCTTGGCTGTGTGCTTAGGGTCGTTGTCCTGCTGAAAGATGAACCGTCACCCCAGTCTGAGGTCAAGAGCGCTCTGGAGCAGGCTTTCATCTAGGATGTCTCTGTACATTGCTGCAGTCATCTTTCCCTTTATCCTGACTAGTCTCCCAGTTCCTGCCGCTGAAAAACATCCCCACAGCATGATGCTGCCACCACCATGCTTCACTGTAGGGATGGTATTGGCCTGGTGATGAGCGGTGCCTGGTTTCCTCCAAACGTGACGCCTGGCATTCACACCAAAGAGTTCAATCTTTGTCTCATCAGACCAGATAATTTTGTTTCTCATGGTCTGAGAGTCCTTCAGGTGCCTTTTGGCAAACTCCAGGCAGGCTGCCATGTGTCTTTTACTAAGGCCACTCTACCATACAGGCCTGATTGGTGGATTGCTGCAGAGATGGTTGTCCTTCTGGAAGATTCTCCTCTCTCCACAGAGGACCTCTGGAGCTCTGACAGAGTGACCATCTGGTTCTTGGTCACCTCCCTGACTAAGGCTCTTCTCTCCCGATCACTCAGTTTAGATGGCCGGCCAGCTCTAGGAAGAATCCTGGTGGTTTTGAACTTCTTCCACTTACAGATGATGGAGGCCACTGTGCTCACTGGGACCTTCAAAGCAGCAGAAATTTTTCTGTAACCTTCCCCAGATTTGTGCCTCGAGACAATCCTGTCTCGGAGGTCTACAGACAATTCCTTTGACTTCACGCTTGGTTTGTGCTCTGACATGAACTGTCAACTGTGGGACCTTATATAGACAGGTGTGTGCCTTTCCACATCATGTCCAATCAACTGAATTTACCACAGGTGGACTCCAATTAAGCTGCAGAAACATCTCAAGGATGATCAGGGGAAACAGGATACACCTGAGCTCAATTTTGTGCTTCATGGCAAAGGCTGTGAATACTTATGTACATGTGCTTTCTCAGTTTTGTTATTTTTAATAAATTTGCAAAAACCTCAGGTAAACTTTTTTTCACATTGTCATTACGGGGTGTTGTGTGTAGAATTCTGAGGATAAATATGAATTTAATCCATTTTGGAATAAGGCTGTAACATAACAAAATGTGGAAAAAGTGATGCGCTGTGAATACTTTCCGGATGCACTGTATATATACATACATATCTACATATATACACACACGTACATATACACACACATATATACTGTATATATATATATACCCTTTGGGGTGCGAACAGCTGTTGCTGGGGGTGCCAGAATCCATCGAGGAAGAAAAATGAAAAACATTATTTGTGCAAAATCTTAATTTATCTATCTATTCCTAAATAATTAAATGGGCAGGCTATTTCGTATCAGTGCAATACGCTGCTTGTTAAAACAGATGACTCCCACTCTTACGTGCACTTAGTGCTGCGTTGGTATTATGAACTAACATATCTGTTCAAGTTCTATTTAAATTTTAAATATAAGTCATTTTTATTTAGTCGACAGAAATATGTTTGGTAGGAATGTAAGTTAAATTTAATCATCACTGCAGAAATTTAAAGACTAAATTCAACTTACATTCCTACCAAAGATATTTCTGTCGACTAAATAGAACCTACTTATATCTAAATCGAACTTGAAAAGATATATTTTTTCGAATCTGATCGCGCATTTTAGATCGACTTGACGTGCACTACATTGAGCCCGCATGCTATTGTGCCCTGGCTTGCATGCCTCAATAAGTCACCGTCGCTTCGCTCTTACTTTTTTACCGTTCATTTAATCATGGCTAGTCACGAAAAAATTAGAAATTGGAAGGAGGATTACACTAAGTATGGCTTTACCAAAACAATTATTGATGGCGAATAAAGTATCCATTATTCATAAAGCTTCAATTGGTGATCTGTTTTTCTGCGTTAACCTCATATTTTTTCATACTTTTCAAACCAAGGGGGTGCTAAATCAGGATCGTCCGTCACAGGGGGTGCGAGGGTAAAATGAATTGGTAAGCGCTGATATATATGTATGTGTGTGTGTATATATAATATATGTGTGTGTATATATATATATATATATATATATATATATTGTCACACACGTGCGCATGGGAGGCAGCTAAAGAGCTTGAGTGAAGGCAGTTCTGAGGCATGCCGGGATGTGGCAGAGTGCACTGACTCTTTTTCTCACTTCCCTGTAGACCATCCCTGGGAGACTCCACCTGGTTCTCTTGACATCACTTCCGGGACCAAACCAATGGAAACAGACCTTACCGGCTCCGGCCCCCCTGATGTCACGTCCGGGCCTGATCCAATGAGTGACGAACACGTGCCCGATCCATATGACCTCACTTCCTGTCTTCCCCTTTAAAAGCCTGCCTTTTTTCCCTTTTCCCTCAGTCTTGTCTTGGACTCATTGTATGCACTTCAGTGCTTGTATCTCTATGAAAAGAACGACTTTGCAGCCAGGTTTCGAGATTATACGGGTGGCTGCCCCAAACCTTTCTTTGAGTATGTCTCAACTTTGTGACTATATATATAGAAATAGTTTTACTGTCAAATAATGCAGAGAGTACGCGGCACGTGTTTCGCCCTAATTCTGGGCTCATGAGGCATACACACTCACTGCACCCCCTCTCGGGAATCAAACCTCGCTTCCGCAAGACTGCGTTAGCTGCGGAGCTCAGCTCGGAGCGAAATGAAGTGAATGAAATGAGGTGAATGGGAGGGGAGATGATGACGTGACTCCCCCACCCGCCTTAACTGTCAATCTCTCCACAAACACAGTCTCTTGGATCTTAATTCTCCTTTATATAAATCAGTAAAGGAGAGAGGACAAAACACTAAGGAAAAAGAACAGCTTGGAGCAAAATGAAGTGAATGAAATGGGAGATGATCACGTGACTCCCCCACCCGCCTTAACTGTCAACCCCCCACAAGTACAGTCTCTCGGAATTTGCGTAAGCACAATCCTTCACCAGCACTTATAAATATGCTTGAATGCGTCACTCGCTTGATATTCTTTTGCTGCCTTCTCAACTGTGTAATGCATTTTTTACTTCAGCGCTCTTTGAAACTCTTCCTTGTTCTCTACGTACTGCATTCACAGTCAGTTCACGTGATTACGTGGGAGGCGTGATGACGCGAGACACAACTCCGCCTCCCACGGCCATCGAGCTGCAGTCCATTACAGTATATGGACGGAAATAGGTTCTAGTTATGACCATTACACATAGAATTTCGAAATGAAACCTGTCCAACTTTTGTATGTAAGCTATAAGGAATGAGCCTGCCAAATTTCAGCCTTCTACCTACACTGGAAGTTGGAGAATTAGTGATGAATGAGTGAGTGAGTGAGTGAGTCAGTCAGGGCTTTGCCTTTTATTAGTATACTAGCAAAATACCTGCGCTTCGCAGCGGAGAAGTAGTGTGTTAAAGAAGGAAAGAAAAAGAAAAAGAAAAGGAAACATTTTGAAAATAACGTAACATGATTGTCAATGTAATTGTTTTGTCACTGTTATGAGTGTTGCTGTCATATATATATATATATATATATATATATATATATATATATATATATATCAATATCAAAAATACCCACACTTCGCAGTGATGTCGTGTGTTAAAGAAGTTATGAAAAAGAAAAGGAAACATTTTAAAAATAACATAACATGATTGTCAAAGTAATTGTTTTGTGTATTTGGCGGCAGCGTCACAAAGTTGTTTTTGTCTAGCTGCATCAGAAAATGTACCACGACGTCTGACATGCCTCCTTTCTACTGTTTTCTCACAGCTTGGATTGCTGCTGTCATAATGGGTTTGAGTCTACATATTGTCACGCATGCGCGAGTAGGAGACCGCGGACGGATCTTAAACCACTTCGAAACACGTTCGCCAGCAGGGAGTGGCAGGGTACTAACCTTTCTCCTTTGTCTTCCAGGAAAAGAGATGCTCTACCATCATAGCCTTCCCGCAGTACGTCCACTTCCGCCCTTCCTCCGCCATCTTTCCTGACGTCAGCAGTCCCATCCTCCCTCACAGTTCCTTCCCAGCATTCCTCCACTTCCGGCTCCTCCTCTATAAAATGGCCGCCGACGCCTCTGAAGGGCGTTGTGCATATGAACTGTTTTGTTTATATTTTGACCACCTTTTCTTTGAATTTATTGTGGATAATCTGCAATATATGGGGCCGGAAAACCCCAAACCTTTATGTTGTCTGTTGCTTCATCTTTTACAGCGGTGTAGTTGGCAGGATTCCAGCCCGAGAGAGATGACTGAAGGGCAAGACCTAAATACAGTGCTGCAGGGAATGAATGCCCAGATCCTGGCCCTGCAGCAGGCGCAAGCCGCAACCACCTGCGAGTTGGAGGAAACAAAGGCCAGGTTGGCAGAAGCCCGAAGGGTAAGACCCGATCCGCCTCGTCCAACGCCTCCGCCTCTGGTGCCCATGACAGAGGCGGATGACATTGAGTCCTACCTGGGCATCTTTGAACGGACGGCCACCCGGAACGAGTGGCAGCGGTCTGAGTGGGCTTCCATTCTGGCGCCCTACCTGAAGGGACCCGCGCAGCGGGCTTATTACGACCTCCCCGAGGAGGAGGCCACAAGTTATGACCTCCTAAAGCAGGAGATCCTGGCACGCTACGGCATCACGCCGGGCCAGCAGGCGACCGAATGGCGGAGCTGGCAGTTTGACCCAGAGAAACCGGCCCATGCACAGGCCTTCGACTTCTGGGGGAAAATGGGACGCTGGTTACGACCCGAAGGTCCCCAAGCCCGGAAGGTCGTAGAACAGGTGGCCTGTGAGGGCCTGGTAAACGCCTTGCCAAGCTCCCTCGCCCAGCAGGTCTGGCGCCATCCATATAAGGGCATGCCAGGCCTCCTGGAAGTCCTGGAGTGTCAGCTCGCGATCTACCAAGCCGGGGGGTCGGAAAGGGACGCTCATGGGAACCAACAGGGACGGGCGGCCACCCCCGAGCCCTCTCGACGCGCTGCGGAAGCACCGCAGAGGCCTAAAGAAAAGCCGGCCTCCCCACGCTGTTACAAGTGCAGCGAGACCGGCCATTTACTGCCGACCTGTCCCCTCAACACCCCATCGGAGCCGATGGACTGCACCTGGGCCACCGCCGAAAGGTACTGTACTCCGCTGCACCCGCTGGCAAGTCCAAACACGGGAGTGGTGTTATTAAACGGGCACTCGGTGGTAGCTCTATTTGACTCCGGCAGCAACATTACAATTGTCGCTCGCCGTTACGTATTACCGCGACAGTGGCTTATGCAGCACTTGCAAGTCACTTGTGTGCATGGCGAGACCAAGTCTTACCGTTCCGCCCGCTGTTACATCACATGGAAGGGGCAAGTTTCCAACTTGACGGTCACGGTGTTGCCCGATCCTCCCTATCCAGTAATTTTGGGACAAGACTGGTCGCACAGGTAAAGCAGTAAGACTAACACAGCTCCCGGGGCCTCACAAGGTCTGGTTATGAGGGGGCGAGGCACCTTTCCCGTGGTCTCCATGCCATGCTCTGAGGCAAGCCATAATGGCGCAGGCACATCGGGGGAAGTTTCTCAGCTGACGGACTCTGACCCAGAAGCATCCACCGGAGAAGGGACGAGCCAGGGAACACTTCCGCCAACCCGCTCACAAGACCCCCTGAGCAATTTGGACCACCAATTTCGGTCTACGTCTGCCTCGTTTAAAAGGAAGCAGTGGAATGACGATTCCCTGCGGTTTGTCCGGAATGCGATTGCTCTTCCAGGCAGCTCACAAGCTGACGGTTCCATGCCACGCGAGCCCTTCTTTGTGCTGGAGAATAATCTGTTGTATCGGGTGGCAACTCACGAGGGTGAAGTGAGGAAATTGTTGCTAGCGCCGCGTACCTTCCGGCGGGAGGTATGTGAACTAGCTCACGCTCACCTCCTAGGCGCCCACCTCGGGGCCGAGAAAACATTGGCTGTTCTTCTCAGCTGTGCTTGTGCTAAGAAAAGGAAACATTTTAAAAATAACGTAACACGATTGTCAATGTAACCTTTTGTAAGTAGTGCCTGGAGGATTCAGAGTGTGGAGAAACTGTAGAGACAGCGTGTGTATTAACTTTTTCTGTGAGTATTTGGTGGCAGCGTCACAAAGTTGGTTCTGCAAGACTGCGATGCGGAGCTCAGCTCACAGCGAAATTAGGTGAATGGGAGGGGAGATGATGACGTGACTCTCCCACCCACCTTAACTGTCAATCCCCCCACAAAGACAGTCTCTCGGAATTTGCATAAGCACAGCCCTTCACCAGTAATTTTAACTTAGTTACAAAGTGATCAAAACTCTCGTTTATATCCTGCGTCCTCTCATTAAACTTGTATCCCGCATTAGCCGTGGGCATGACAAACGCCAGCGGCAGCCTGTCTATGAACTTAATTTAAACTTTAGGTTTACACCGTGCTTTGTTTCCAAAGTAGCTGCACTCATGAATATGGTTCTATGTGTGACTCGCTCGCTTCTTATTGTTTCACTGCCTTCTCAATTGTATAATGCATGTTTTCTTCAGCGCTTTTTGGAGCTCTTCCTTGTTTTCTACGTATTGCGTTGACAGTCAGTTCACGTGATTACGTGGGAGGCGTGATGATGTCGCAAGAAACTCCGCCCCCCATGGCCATCGAACTCAACTCCATTACATTATATGGAGAAAAATAGGTTCCAGTTATGACCATTACGCATAGAATTTTCGAAATGAAACCTTCCCTACTTTTGTAAGTAAGCTGTAAGGAATGAGCCTGCCAAATTTCAGTCTTCCACCCACATAGTGAAGTTGGAGAATTAGTGATGAGTCAGTGAGTGAGTGAGTGAGTCAGTGAGTGAGTGAGTGAGTCAGTGAGTGCTTTGCCTTTTATTAGTATAGATATATATGCATACAAAGTGCAGAGTGCAGTGCAACTCAGCGCAAGAAAAGCTGAAATAACTAAAAAAACTAAAAACAAGTATTAACAATATGTATACAGTATTGCAAGACACTGGGATGTGCAGTGCCCAGCCTGATTAAGCTGAATTATCTATTCATGAGTTTGAAGGCCCATGGGGGGAAAAACTGTTCTTATATCTGCTTGGTTTGGCGTATATTAGTCTATAACACCTGGCCAATGGACAAAGTTCAAAAAGGTTCTGGCCTGGATGTGAGGGGTCGGTGATGATTTTCCCTGCCTGTTTCATGACTCTGGACTAATACAGGTTGGCAGACTGGCACCAATGATATTTTCGGCAGACTTGACTATTTGATGTAGCCTGTTTTTGTCCTGTTTTGTCAATAATCTGAACCACACTGCTATGGATGAGCTGAGAACAGACGCAACGACTGCTGTGTAAAACTAAATCAGCAACTGCTGTGGAAGGTTGAACTTCCTCAGCTGTTGCAGGAAGTACATTTGCTGTTGTGCCCTTTTTGTAATGGATCCTACATTTAAAGTCCCAGAAGATTATCGAACCCAAAAATGTTAAAGTTTACACAACTTTGAGAGCAGTGTTAAGTATGGAGAGGAGGGATAATATTTTAGGACCTCTCGTAAAACCCACTGTCAGCTCCACAGTTTAGTTCCAGATTGTTCTGGTTACACCAAAGGGCAAGGTGCTCAACCTCCTGTTCGTATGCAGACTCGTCACCATTCCTGATGAGCCCAATGATGGTTATGTCATCCACATCTAAGGATCCATCTATCAAACTTATCAAAGAGGTGCAGTCATTAGTGCAGAGGGAGATGAACAGGGGGGAGAGCACACATCCCTGGGCAGGGGCCGTGATCATTCTGCGATAGCAATTTGTGAGTTTCCCCAGTTTCACTTGCTCTCTCTTATTGGTTAGGGAATGTACATTTGCTCATTGGGCCAAAACGTATCCAAAGTGGTTTACACCGTTTCAGATACAATTAGTTACATTCTTTTTTTGTTTTATTCCAATAGGAGCACAGGTGGGTGAAGTGACTTGCTCAGGGTCACACATTTGAACAAACAACCTCAGGATTTGAAGTCCAAAGCCTTAACCACTGTGCCACTGCCTGCCTTACTACAACTAGCGATCCATTGAAAGGGAGATGAGTTTCGAGTAGAGGAGTTCTGGGATATTGCAAATAGTAGTTTTATTGATATTACAAATTTTAGTTTTTGAAATCCGTTTCCTTGTTTATTGAGTTTGAAATTTTGAAGTTAATATTTTGTTTAGACCTTTGACTTCAGTTCTTTGACAAATTAAACTTTATTTATCACGTAAAAATATACACACAGGACAATATGTAGTGAAATGCTTAGTTGCTAAGCTCCAAGACTGTGCACTAAAGAAGAATATAACAGGACAATAAATAATAAGAGAAACCTTTACAAATATTAATAGAAATCACCATGTTAAATGAGGACAATAGTATGCAGTACACCAGAATTACAAAACATGTGACAAACAATAAATTAACAATTTAAATAACAGAATCAACAACAGCGCATCATGCTGTTATAGATATTTTCTGTTTTAGTTTGAACTTTGGATTTTTAATTAGTGATATAGATTTTGTATTTTTAATTATTTTAATTATTAAATTTAGTTTTGGTTTGGTCTTCCATACTTGGGGTGATTCATAACACCAAACAGGGTTGTCTTTCTTACCTTTCTCCGTGTGAGGGGTAAGGTCAATGAAGCTCCTGCACTTTTCATCTGGAGACAAAACACAAGCCAACAGGAACAGCGTCAGTTCTTTGCTATTTTAGTAAAATCAAAAAACAACATTTATAGCTTGCAAAGCCTTTCCTATATAATAATACACATTTTTTTTTACAGTTTTCTTTTCAAACGGGGATAATTTATACATATGGTGACTGATAGTTATTTTAATATCAAAAGTCAATTTAATACAAATGATTCTAGATTTGTAAGGTCATTACTGTCAGGTATGCAGATTACTCAAGCGCTGTAAGGGGAAACTGCTTATAAAATCTGTAGTGCTTACAGTGAGAGGCAGTATATAAATCAAAGTGATTCAAATATTCTTCACTTTCTGAGTCTTTACAATCTGTACAACTCAGAGCGTAAAGGAAAGCAACCTCAGGGCTTTAAAAATATATATATATATGTATATGTATATATGTAAATGTGAAGAACGCTCATGGAACTGGCCCCCCAGTGCAACTGAAAGTGAAGCCAACACAGCGCAGTCACCTGTCTTTTCTGTACTCATGTGGGATAAATGACCTTCTGCTTTTTGAAAAACTGTAGCTGGCAGATTGTGATAACAGCATCAGAATTTGTCTACTTTTCATTTCCACCATTGGGAATCATAAATACGTAATGTTACGGTACAGCGTTGATGTCCTGGCTGAAGTTTATTTCTTGTTCTTTAATTTTTTGTGTTGTTATTTATATTTATTACCATTTTTTTAAATTATTACTAGCAGATTACCCAGTGGCTTCGCTCACTGAGTGGAAGGGAAAAATTTGTGGCTCTCATGAGGCAACGGCATTAATGACATCTGAAAAACACATCCCACGTGATTCAAATTTAACCCTCTGTGCTTGGCAGTACTCACACATGATGTGCATTTCTCCTATTGTAACTTTTGGATGTAGGAAATAATTTTTTTCAGTGTTATAACTGAATCCCTACATATACAGACCCTGACGCCTGCGTGACGTGGTAGCCTGTGAATACTGCATCCGTTGAATTCAATTCTGTTCAGCACGTTGTTCGGGTGTTTGTGAGGCCCTTAATTGTGATTGTCGTATACGTTGATCAGCGAGCCTGTGGGCCTTCTCTCTATATCTGCTTCTGTCTCACTTTCTCTGTGTAACCTGACTGGTATGGTCATACGTAATTTCCGTTTTAAACGCGAGTGCATTATAATATGTTCTGAGGTCATACGTAATTTCCATTTCAAACGCGAAAAGAATTTTATTCCACACGACTATGTTTTCATTCAAATATGCAGACATTCGCCTCTGTTTCTGCCTTCCATCCACACTTAAACAAAGACAATTGGAAGTGCTATCCAGAGTCGTTTATTTCTGAAAATGTAGCCTCAGTGTGATGGTGTGAATGGGTGAAAATGGATATTTTTGAAAATGCTAACCACACTCTGATTGTTTTGTGCTAATTATACGGTGCTTCCTTGATTAGATCTCACAAATTGTAACATCTCATTCCTTAACGTCTCACCCCTCACGGAAGAAAACCATTTTCGAACATGGCAGACACAGAGGACTTGCTTTCCATAGTGTTTCTCGTGTTGCTTACAAGTACTGCATGTATCTAAATTGCATTTTGAACAGACTGCACAAACGTCACTACAGTTCTAGCAGCATTACTGTCCCTTCAAGGATTTTTGTCCACAAAGGCGCACATGTCTGGTGTAAGCAAACGTTTACGTCATATCAGTGGTTTTAGTGTGGAGGGAGATACAGTTATCTAAAAAGGCACTTTGTCTTACCCCTTTGCTCCACAGTTTAAAATTACAAATCAAGCAATTCAGATGTGATTAAAGTGCATATTACATACTTTTAAGAGTGTTTACATACATTTCAGTGACACCATGTAGAAATGACAACACTTTTTTGACATGGTCCTATTATTTCAGGACACCATAATGTTTGGGAAATCGCAATGGCAGTTCATATTTAGGACTTTCTCGCATTTCCCTCACCTGCAATGACTGCTTGATGTCTGCGATTCATAGACATCACCAGGTGCTGAGGGTCTTTCTCTGGTGATGTTCTTCCAAGACTCTAATGCAGCCATCTTCAGCTCCTGCTTGTTTGTCCTCTTAAGTTTTCTCTTCAGCATATGGAAGGCCAGCTCAATTGGATTAAAATTGGGTGACTGGCTTGACCATTTTTTAGCTGTGAAAAAGTCCTGTTGTAGGATGAAGGCAATCCAGGGAGTTTGGAGGAATTTGTCAGAACTTGAGCAGATCAGATGTTTCGATACACCTCAGAATTCATTGTGCAGTTGCCATCAGCAGTTCTGTCATCAATGAAGAGAAGTGTGTCAGGACCCGTGGCAGCCATACATGCCCAAGCCATAACATCACCATTACCAAGTTTAACAGATGAGGTGGTCTGCTTTGGATCTTGAGCAGTTTTGTTTCATCGCCACACTTGGCTTTCGTCATCACTCATGCAGGTTCATCTTTGTCTCATCTGCCCACAAGACCTTTTTTTACAGAGTTCTGCGGGCTCTTTTCAGTCCTTTTTCACAAACTGTAAACTGTCCATCCTGTTTTTGTGGCTAACTAGTGGTTTGCATCTTGCAGTGTGGCCTCTGTATTTCTGTTCTTGAGGTCTTCTGCGGACAGTCATCTCTGACAGTCACATCTGCGTCCTGAAGACTGTTTCTGATCTGTCAGACAGGCGTTTGGGGCTTTTTCTTTACCATCGTGAGGATTCTTCTGTTGTCAGCAGTGTCTTCTGTACCTTGGCCTACCAGTCCCTTTGTGACTGCTGAGTTCACTAGTGTGTTTTCTCTTCTTAATGATATTCCACAGAGTTGATTTAGGTCACTCTAAGGTTTTACTGATGTCTCTTATGGTTGTATTTTTGTGTTTCAGCCTCATAATGGCTTCTTTGACTTTCACTGGCACTGCTCTCTCATCCTCTTGTTGAACAATGGCAACTACAAACTCCAAAGGGTAGACGTAAGCCGAGATATCTTATGAAGCCATGAAACCCACCTGAGGAATCACAAACACCTGGGACAACAATTGTCCAAATATCATGGTGCCCTGAAATGGGGTGACCATACAGAAAAAGTGCCATCATTTCTATATGGTGTGACCTGAAAGTTTTCAAATCCCCTTAAATGAAAGTCTGCAATGTGCACTTTAATCACAAACTCTGAATTGTTGGATTTGTAATTTTAAACAGTGGAGCAGACTGTGGGATAAATAAAAAAAAAATGTGTCTTTGTCTCAAACATCATGGCAGCCACTTTACTTTCATGATATTAAAACACCAGTGTAAAGTAGATTCATTTGGGTTTAAAAAACGTTTTCAACGACAATGTAATAATGTAGATGTAGCCTTAGACTGTAAAAGTGGTGTTTATGGGTTTTATTTGATTCTTGGTTTGATTTTTGTACTCATTTGGATTTCCTGGCTTTGACCCTTGGCTCAGGATTTTGTATCAGACTTGTCTGACTTTCTAGGTAAAACCTAATTCCTGTTTCTTTTTTCGTCTTGCCATTAGTTTTTTTTTTTTGTTATCTTGTGTTATCTCCTTAATAAACCTTACAAAATAAAGGAACTTGCATTGTTTTGTGTTGGATCAGAGGCTTCACTGTTTTTTTCTTCTTTGTTTTCGTGAATATTTGAGACCTTTATTGCTTAAAGGCCTGGAAGGCCTAGCAGTCTGCCGGTTGAGTTTGGGGCCAGGCTGCCCTTGTCACTCTTTATTACCAGGCTTCTTTTAACTTCAGCTATTGTCCAAATGACTTGAAATTTTGCACACTTACTCACTTCTGACGACAATACATGAATCAATAATCATTGTCACTAATTGATCAAATAATCCATGTTAATTAAGAAATTAAAATTTCATATGAAGAATAGTTATAGATTTCACCGATAGATGGTGCTAGTAATGGATAGAAAGGAAGTGTTAAAATATTGATTACTATAAAATTATACTATATTATATATTAAGTTGGACACATTATAAATATATATATATATATATATATATATATATACAGTAATCCCTCCTTGATCGCGGGGGTTGCGTTCCAGACCCCCCCGCGATAGGTGAAAATCCACGAAGTAGAAACCATATGTTTGTATGGTTATTTTTATATATTTTAAGCCCTTATAAACTCTCTCACACTGTTAACATTATTTAAGCCCTCTAGACATGAAATAACACCCTTTAGTCAAATGTTTAAACTGTGCTCCATTAGAAGACAGAGATGACAGTTCTTTCTCACAATTAAAAGAAAGCAAATATATCTTATCTTTAAAGGAGCGCCGTCAGGAGCAGAGAATGTCAGAGAGAGCGCTCGCAAAGAAAAGCAAACAATCAAAAAATCAATACATGCTTTTAAGTATACAGAAGCACCGCGATAAAGCGGCATTTTGTAGAGAGCGTCCGTGTCCTCTGTGCAAACAGCCCCTCTGCTCACACCTCCTCCGTCAGGCAGAGAGAGTGAGAAAGATAGAGAGAAGCAAACAAGCACCGCGTGGGAAGCATATCTTATAGAATTGAGGAGTTTTAGTTAATATGTAATACATGCTCTGATTGGGTAGCTTTTAAGCCAACCGCCAATAGCATCCCTTGTATGAAATCAACTGGGCAATCAAACTGAGGAAGCATGTAACCTAAATTAAAAGACCGATTGTCCACAGAAAGCGGCGAACCAGCGAAAAATCCATGATATATATTTAGATATGCTTACATTTAAAATCCGCGATAGAGTAAAACCGCGAAAGTCAAAGCGCGATATAGCAAGGGATTACTGTATATATATATATATATATATATATATATACAGTATATACATATATAAACATATATATACATATACATATATATATATATACAGTATATACATATATACATATATATATATATATATACTGCTCAAAAGAATTAAAGGAACACTTTTTAATCAGAGTATAGCGTAAAGTCAATGAAACTTATGGGATATTAATCTGGTCAGTTAAGTAGCAGAGGGGGTTGTTAATCAGTTTCAGCTGCTGTGGTGTTAATGAAATTAACAACAGATGCACTAGAGGGGCAACAATGAGATGACCCCAAAACAGGAATGGTTTAACAGGTGGAGGCCACTGACATTTTTCCCTCCTCATCTTTTCTGACTGTTTCTTCACTAGTTTTGCATTTGGCTACAGTCAGTGTCACTACTGGTAGCATGAGGCGATACCTGGACCCTACAGAGGTTGCACAGGTAGTCCAACTTCTCCAGGATGGCACATCAATACGTGTCATTGCCAGAGGGTTTGCTGTGTCTCCCTGCACAGTCTCAAGGGCATGGAGGAGATTCTAGGAGACAAGCAGTTACTCTAGGAGAGCTGGAGAGGGCCATAGAAGGTCCATAACCCATCAGCAGGACCAGTATCTGCTCCTTTGGGCAAGGAGGAACAGGATGAGCACTGCCAGAGCCCTACAAAATGACCTCCAGCAGGCCACTGGTGTGAATGTCTATGACCAAACAACCAGAAAGACTTCATGAGGGTGACCCAAGGGCCCCATGTCCTCTAATGGGCCCTGGGCTCACTGTCCAGCAGCATGCAGCTCGATTGGCATTCGCCATAGAATACCAGAATTGGCAGATGCACCACTGGTGCCCTGTGCTTTTTACAAATGAGAGCAGGTTCACCCTGAGCATGTGACAGAAGTGAAAGGGTCTGGAGAAGCCATGGAGAACATTATGCTGCCTGTAACATCATTCAGCATGAGCAGTTTGGTGGTGGGTTAATGATTGTCTGGGGAGGCATATCCATGGAGTGTCACACAGACCGCTACAGGCTTGACAAAGGCACCTTGGCTGCCATAAGGTATCAGGATGAAATCCTTGGACCCATTGTCAGACCCTATGCTGGTACAGTGGCTCCTGGTGCACGACAATTCCTGGCCTCATGTGGTGAGAGTATGCAGGCAGTTCCTGGAGGATGAAGGAATTGATACCATTGACTGGCCACCACACTTTCCTGACCTAAATCCAATAGAACACCTCTGGGACATTATGTTTTGGTCCATCCAATGCCACCAGGTTGCACCTCAGACTGTCCAGGAGCTCAGTAATGCCCTGGTCCAGATCTGGGAGGAGATCCCCACAACACCATCTGTCATCTCATTAGAAGCATGCACCGATGTTGTCAGGCATGTATACAAGAACACAGGGGCCATACAAAGTGCTGCGTACAATTTTGAGTTGCTGCAATTACATTTTGGGCAAAATGGACTAACCTGCCACATCATTTTTTCACTCTGATTTTTGGGCGTCTTTGAATTCAGGGCTCTGTAGGTTGATCATTTTCATTTCCATCAAACAATGTGGCATCCTTTCGTTCCTAACACATTACCCAGTCTATATCAGTATAGATATCCAGGAGGATTTCTTTTTCCCATTGAGATCTGATGTGTTTTCAAAGTGTTCCTTTAATTTTTTTGAGCAGTTTATATACATATATATATATATATATACATATATACATATATATATACATATATGTATACATATATACATACATATATATATATATACACACTAGCTGATTACCCCAGTGGCTTCGCTCACTGAGTGCAAGGGAAAAAAATAAAATGTAGTACTGTATATAAATTATTAAACAGTAAAACCTTAACATGTAAGAAGTAAAGATACATTGAGCAGTACTGGAGTAAATTTTAAAGGCGCTATAACCCAACAGGTAAGTAGCACTAACAGCAGCTTAAATGTATTTGGATCATCTCTCAGTAGAAGATCCCTTGTGAAAGGAGCTACAAGACCGCTGTGGTATAGAAATTACATATTCTATGCGATCCTGCAAATTTCTGCCTGACAACCTTGCACTACGTACCTGTGATTTAAGAGAAAAATTATTTTGTGAAATGTGGACGCTGCCCTTCCGTGCTTAACAGGTAGAAGGTCCAAACAATTCCCAAGTCAAAAACTTAACATGAAGAGGTCGGTACACCTTCTTAGATGTAAACCCTCCATCTTCTCAAAAGAATTTATCATAAAAGCATCCTTGAATGTTGCGGCATTTTAGTGGCCTGAACTCACCATAAGGGACAGTAAGTAGTCGTGAAGCACAATTTACAAAGAGAGTTTTGCTTCGATGGCGCAGATCACACTCATTTGCAATGATTTCCACTCTCCCAGGAGCCGATGGAGTACTCGAAGTGTCACAAACAGTGCGAGAAGAAAAGACGCCGCCCTAAACTGAGAAGCTCTCAACCTGGCAGAGCAGCCCGACCTTCCACACCTCCGAGCATCCACTTTGTTCTCATGACCCCTCGCCGCTGAAGGCAGTGTCATCTTCACATTGATTACAGCTCGGCGCAGTTAAAAAGTAGAAAGACGTAAAGCTGTTTTCCTCATCTCTTCTACTATCAAGTATTATGTTATAATGTGGAGGTTTTTGCGACAGTCACGTGGAGGAATAAATAAAACTTCACTGTCAGACGCACCTGGCGGCGAACAGCTCAGCGCTGGAGTCCAGAGAGGAGGGCTGGGAGAGGGCGACGTGGGGCACACTTCTATGTGATAGATCAGCGTGCTTGTGTATACTTCTTTTCAATATCAGTAAATCTCACACAAATAATAACAATTCATAAAGACGATATAAAAATGGCCTCCACAAATGAAGTGATTAGTTCCTGTATTATAATATGTTCTGTGGTCATACGTAATTTCCGTTTCAAACGCGAAAAGAATTTTATATATAAAGCTACTTTTTAAAAGCCATGCTTATATTAAGTTAAAAAGTGTACTATAAAGTAAAAAATATGTCTCTCATACATCACTCGTAAAATAAAAGGTGGGTGTGCTTTTCATCAATCAACATTCAAAAAACACTTCTTAAAATCTTAGCAAAAGCACCCACCCATATGTATGAGAGACATATTTTTTACTTTTTAACTTAATATAAGCGTGTTTTTTTTAAAAGTATTTATATACAGTATATATATATATATATATATATATATAGTTGAAGGATTTCACAGCCCATGAAAGGCAAGAAGAACTTCAGCAACTCATTAATGCCAATAAACACAAGTAACGGTGTATATTGGCAAGCATACAGTGCATAGAATGGAATGTTTTATTTGAATTGTGTCATATTTGCTCTGAGCCTGAAGACATTTTAGTATAAGAATATGTTTTAATAAGTGACTTAATTGCTTAGCTAGATGAGAAATATTTGCTAGAAACTGGGGGAACAACTGAGCTCGACTGCAGATGTTTATAAAGTTTATTTACTGAATATGAGCGAAACATCTGAGGCCGGCCTCAGGCGCAGACCACCTCTGGACGTGTCTTGAGGGAGGATTAGTGGCCTAATGTATTATTATTACGAGATTTGGTTTCGCTGTTTGAGAGGAGTGCAGTGCACAGATGCGACCTTCATTTTCCACCTATTATTCAATCTCATAATTCAGGTTACTTGCAGAAGAAAAAAAAAGAAAAAAATGTCTTCCCCTTTCTGTTTTCTTTTTATAGGCTGGTGCCACTAATGCACAATCTCTATTTTTTTTTGGCATAACCTTAATTGGAAATAAGCTCTTATATACTAATCATTAATCCCTAATTTTTTGATTCTGGCCCCCTCTAATCACCATCTGTCTAGAAGCAGTCTAAATAAGGGATAATATCAGGATCGATTTAATCCAACATGCTGAGTACAGAGATGGGAGAAAATGCGACTGGCAAAATTAAGTCAAACCGGAAAGAACAGGGTCAGTAGCTCAAGAATGATCTTTTATAAATATAGTTGACAAACATTTCTTCACTGCACATAACTGAAAATGAAGAACAGATTCAATTAGTTGGTCAAGTAGCTTTCATCTGCACTGCATTACAAGAGAAGGACTTCAGTTCAATAAAATAGTGAAATAGAATGTGGCGCCAAAACATCGTCTTAGCATTTATACCAAAAAAGAAATTAAAAATCAGGAAATCTACACTTCTGAATGTTCACAATTACAGCATTCTTCATATATGTCTTAACAGCATTATAGGCCCTCGGGCAAAGCGGTGCACTGGGGTCCCTACCTACACAACCACTCAGCAAGTTACACCATACATAAATTAGCATGAGGCCCCCAGGCAACGACCCCACGTGCTCATGCGTTAAGACGGCAGCATTATATATGGTCTGCCATCCAAGATAAAGCAATTGTCTCTCCTTTCCATTTCCACAGACCCCCTCATACGGTGCTAGCCTGCTTACCATTGCCGTAGATGTTTTCTTCGCAAGAGTGCCACAAGCCTGTGTGGAAGTAGGGGAAGACAAACCTGTCATCGCCCGTCTCCCAGGAGTACTGGATGTCAGCAGAGTTGGAGATGCCTGGGACAGGAATACAATTGGTGGTCTTCGTCAAGGTACAAAGGGGCTTTGGCACTTTCTGCTTTCCCTGGCACCAGTATGATGAAATGAGTGCAGTGGAGGACAGCACCAGAGCAGCCACGTTTAGCACTAGGGCCAGCAAAGCCCTGTGGTGACCTCGCAAGTCCATCAAGGCCCCCCGGTCACAACCAGCTTCTGAAACAGAAAAGAGGAAACTCAGAGTTGCTCAGAGAATTTTATTTGTCATTTATCTTTTTCACTCAATTTTATAGAGATAGTACTTCACCAAACCACTACCATTGAAAGAGAGCGAATAACAGAAATTAAAATGTAAGAAACAATAAAGACCAATACATACTAAAGGAATACTCCACTGAAAAATTATATATATATTTTTTTTACATTACCCCATATAGTTTAAACTGATGGCCAAGAAGAAATTGTTATCTCACGTTTTCATGCAAAATGGAGAGAAAAAAAGTGAATGATGTAACAGAAGCTAAGAGAGACCACTGCTGCACGAGGGCAAACAGTTAAACGCCATCCATGGAGGAAAGAGAAGGAAGAATTGTCACGTCAGTAGGCACACAACTTTGAAGATGCACTTTTATTGTTAAATATCCGCTTCTGACATAATCAGCTGTCACACACGTGCACATGGGGGACGCTTTACAGGCTCAAATTGTGTTACACATCAGCCAGACCAGGGGTTGGCACTCTCACGTGATCCCCTCTCCTCTTGCTCTTCTGCAGTTCAGCCAAATACCCTGCCTCTCAATGACATTATCACCGGTCCCTCCACTGTTGACATCATTTAAGCTACCCAGAATCCACCTTCCTACCACATCAGTTTCTGTTCCGGCCACCCTGACTCCACCTCTTCTTCCTACCCACCATATTTATATACAGTCGGACCTCGCTAAATCGAACTCAAAGAGACCAGAAAAAAAATTTGACTTACGGAGTTTACGAGTAAGGGAAAACAGCGTAATAGGCACGGGTTAATCAAGCACATTATTTTTCCGGCTTAATTATTATACAGTATAACCATTTATTATATTGTCATTTTATACGTATACATGTAGGCTACATACCGGTACATCAGCACTTCCTGATTGGGGGTGCCAGAATCCATCGAGGAAGAAAAATGAAAAACATTATTTGCACAAAATCTTAATTTATTTATCCATTCCTAAATAATTAAATAGGCAGGCTATTTCGTATC
Organism: Polypterus senegalus; assembly: GCF_016835505.1. Classification (NCBI taxonomy): domain Eukaryota; kingdom Metazoa; phylum Chordata; class Cladistia; order Polypteriformes; family Polypteridae; genus Polypterus; species Polypterus senegalus. Next base: position 33,931,453 of record NC_053163.1, read on the forward strand.
AGTGCAATACACTGCTTGTTAAAATGGATGACTTCCGCTCTTACGTGCACTTAGTGCTGCGTGGGAATTATGAACTATCATATGAACTCATATTTTTTCATACTTCTTCTCAAACCAAGGGGGTGTGAAATCAGCCTCGTTCGTCACAGGGGGTGCGAGGGTAAAATGAATCGGGAAGCGCTACGGTACATGCATCTACAGTATGTCCTATCGAACAGTGCAATGAAACAGGTTACCTTTAGAGAAAAAAGTCTGTTAACTTCGTTTGGAGTCGATGTGCCGATGCATTTCGCTCGACAATCTCCTCAATGGACCGAAACACATTTTCCTCAAGATCCGGTGCATTGAAGACGTCATCAGGACTGTAATCTTGAACAATTTCTGGCAGTTTCTGTATCCAATGACTGCAATCTTCTTCTGTCACTTGCGCACTTTCGCCACATAGCCTATTAAACACAATTCCGTGTCTTTTCTTGAATTTTTCCAGCCAACCATTGCTGGCTTTAAATTCTGAATGGCCCAACTCTTTGGCAAATTCTTCTGCTTTTGCTTGCAAAAGCTTCCCGTCAATAGCAACGTTCCTATCCCTCGCTTGCACAAACCACTTCAAAATGCATTGTTCAATGACGGGATACTCACATTCCCTCATCCTCTTCTGATGGCCACATGACTTCTCACTGTACAGTTTCAAAATCTTTTCTTTTTCTTTCAGAAAAGTGGAGAGCGTACTTGTGGGAATGCCGAATTGCTTTGCAATTTCCACTTTCTTCTTGTCGCCCTTTTCGATGGCTCTGATGATGGTAACTTTTTCCCCGATTGACAACGTTTTAAGCTTACACTTACCAGTTGCCATTTTCGGGGCAAGTACCGTACGGCAGACTATGGAGAAGCACACAGACACAAACACTATTCAAGGCTCCTCCCGACAAGAGACTGACAAAGGTGAAGGGAAAATGGGTTAAAAACGTCTTTCTTGAGACAATTTGGAAATTCCAGACACCACCCGGTTGGTAATGACTCATGGAGCACCGATGGGAAGCGGATTATTCCAGCCACTCCCTTTAGTTTTTGGACATTTTTGGTCTCAAAATAGACGTCCTACCCTCAGAGAGTCGCTTAATCCCTTGTTGAATGCATTAAGATAAGACTTTGCGTTCCTTTTCTTGGTTTTCTGGACCACGTGTTCTGAAATGTAGCCTCAAAATAATAACCTAAAGGCCATAGAAAATTCGACTAACGGAGGTTGGGACCCGAAAAGGTTTCAAGTTGAGGAGATCTAAATACATTGGTCTTATGGGAATTCGGCCGGAGACTAACGAGCAATTCGACATTGGCTCACATAAAGATGGGTTTCTTTTCTTTTGCTGATTTTTCAGTAGACAGGGTGGCCAACCCCAAACTTTTTTCTGTCTGCTGCCTAATTTTTATCACAGAGCGAACGCCAGAAACAAGATGCTAAAGCCTCGTGGGACTGACCTGATGAACTGAAGAACTGCCTCTCGCCTTCAGTCATTGGTCAAGAGTCCTGTCTTCAATATTTTAGCATAAATGCTTGTGTTTTGTGCATCGGACTGGATGACTGGCATGCGGATTAGGTGATGCAAGTTAACGGGAGATTTGTTTTACTCTTTATTTATCTCCACATTTTTCACATCTTTTCATGTTGTACATCATTGATCACTATGGACTTTTACTATAACACAACCTCTTTTCTCTCCATTCTACATGAAATCATGAAATTAAAAACTTTTCTCAGAATCCACTACAAAGTACATGTGGTAAGTAATATATGAAATAAAAGTCTCACTCCTTTAATGTACTCAATGACAATGACCTCCCCTTATACTGTATGCTGTAAGGAAACCTGCTCGTTATTTTTTTTTTCTTCTTTTTAACATCATTAATAGTGAAAAATGACCTGACCGGTTTTACACGTGAAACTTGACACGATGGCCACCAGTAGACAGTTTGGCCAAATGTAACACATGACTGGGTTTAACTAAATGTCTGTCAAATACCGCAAACAATTTATGTCACTTTACACTGCATTCTGATTCTTCATGAGAGAATAAAGGACTGGCTACAAGAAAATGTGTATATTGACTCCCCTGGTGATTCATAATCTGTCAGAAGAAGATGACAACATTGCATTCATATCACAAGATACTTTACACAGGGAGCAGGGAACCACTCCAAGGACCTCCAATGTGCAGCCTCCACCTGGAGGATGTGACGACAGCCATTTTGAGTCAGTACATTCACCACACATTAGCTGTTAGGTGAACATGAAGTGGTCAGAAAGACAGCCAAGAAGATGATTAGGGACTCAGAATGACCAGGCCATGGTCTTTACAAAGGATGCCCAGCAAACTTTTATGACCATAGAGAGTCAGGACCTCAGCTTTACGTGTCTCATCTGAAGGACAGCACCATTTTTGCAGCCCAGTGTCCCTGTTGCTGCACTGGAGCACTGGGATCCAGACACAGACCCCAGGGTAAGCGCCCCCTGCTGGCCTCATCAAACTGTCTTCCAGTAGCAACTCAATGTTTACTTTACTGGTGCCCCACACAAGTACTGGCGAGGCCTGAACATGCTTAGATCATAAAGGTTAACACTTCATGGATAATACAGTGGATCTGGAAAATATTCAGACCCCTTCACTGTGTGCACACTTTATAGTGTTGAAGAATTTGTTTTAAATTGATACACTTGCAATTTTTGCGTATCACTCTCCACTCAATAACCCAAAACTTCTAAACAAAAACATGCTTTTAGATAGATGTACAAATTTATTAAAAATTAACAACCAAAATCTCTCATTCATTTAAGTATTCACACCCTTCATTCTGTCCTTTATAGAAGCTCCTTTGGCATCAATGGCAGCTCTGAGTCTTCTTCAGCTGGGCACACCTGGATTTGGGCAGTTTACCCCACGGTTCCTGGCAGATCCTCTCAAGCTCCATTCGATCGGATTGGCAGTGTTCTGTGAGGTTTAAACCTGGGCTTTGACTGGACCACTCAAAAATGTGCCCTGAAGTCACTCCAGCACCATCTTGGGTGTATGCTTCAGGTCATTGGAATGCCCTGTCTGAGGTCATTTGCACACTCAAGGACAGCTTTGTATTTGACTGCAGTCATCCTTCCTTGAATTCTGACCACTCTCCCTGACCCTGCCGCTGAGAAGCACCCCCACAGTATGGTGCTGCCACCATCATGCTTCACTGTAGGGATGGGAATAAGTAGGGGATGAGCAGGGCCTGGTCTTCACCAGACATAGTGCTTGGAGTTCTACCCAAAGAGTTTTTTTGTCTCATTAGGCCACAAATCTTTTTCCTCATGTGCTCAGAGCCCAAGTGGACTGCCATATGCCTTTTACTCAAGAGTTGCAGTTGTCTAGCCACTCTACTATAAACATCTGCTTGATGGAAGGATGCTGAGATGGTTGTTGCTCCAAAATGTTCTCCCATCTCAGCAGAGGATTTTTTAAAGTTTTGCTAGACTGACCAAGGGTCTTCTTGCCTGGTTATTCAGTTTGTCCAGGTGGCTAACTCTAGGAAGATTCCTGGTGGTTCCAAACTACTTAAGTTTCAAAATTATAGAGGCTATTGTGACCCTGGGGACACTCAAAGCTTTAGAAATGGTTTCATCTCCTTGTCCTGATCTGTGCCTCACCATAATTTGATCATGGAGGTCTAGAGAGAGTTCCTTGGATTTCACGGCTTGGTTTTTGACCTGACATCATGTGCAAATTGTTGGATTTTCTCTACGCAGGAACACGTGTGCCGTTCTAAATGATGTCCAATCTATTCAGTTTTCCACAGGTGGACACCAGTCATATTCTAGAAGTGGAGAATTAAAATAAACAGGACTACCTGACCACAGTTTGGATTGCCACAAGAAAGAGTCTGACATACTCCTATGAATGAGAGTTTTAGGTCTTTGATTAAAATGGCAGATGTATCCATTTCAAATGAAACCTACAGAACAAGACAAGTGTTCAGAAAGTGGAGGGGTTGAAATACTTTCTGAATTCAGTGTATATTTAGTCCTTTAAAATGACAAACACTACACACGTCACAACCATGTGTGAAGTAGGCAGTTGTCCATGGTGGAATAGTACTCGGGGGGGCATGTGATATAGCGGGTCCATGGCTCCAAACGAATGGCCAGTTTTAATAAATGATCCATTTGGCCGTGTCAGGTCTCTATGGGGAGTTAATGAGGTAGTTGGGGCGCGATTGTTCTCAAGTGCTTCACTGGCTTCCTGTGGTGCGTGATTGAGACACTGCGCCCATGGAGCCGTATAAGTACGGGCCTGCACAAGAGATTGAGAGGGAAAAGAAAGCAAAGGAACAAGATAGAAGGAGGTTAAAGGAGGAGGAGAGAGAGAGAGAGAGATAGAGAGAGAATACTTGAGCAAAGACATGCAGTTAGAACAAGAGTCCTGGCGGGATGTAAGGCCGACACTCGGGGAGGATGGATTGGGTCACTCCTGCTGAGCTTTTCAGAGGAGCAGGAGTGACCAGGATCATGGACGGCTCTCCATGTAAGGCCGAGTCGGGAGGCTTGGTAGGTTGAACCACAGCATGAGCACCCTGGCCGTTGTGGACCGGAGTCTCGGTGGGGTGAGTGAGCTGTACATAGCCAGCTACCGGACCAGTTGAGAGTCAGTTGCACCTGCGGATAGGCAGACTCCCCTGTTGCAAGGCCTGTATGGGAGAAGCAGGGGAGCCGCCATTTAAAAGGAGAAGGCTTCAGGTTTTTATAAAGGACAGCTTCCAGCCAGTATTTTAACCTCGTTTTAAAGGATTTGCTCATTATGCATTTTAACCGCCACTTGTCACCTGTTTTTTTAAGGATTTATTTATGGACTGTTTTTGTACAATGCACTTTATTGGGGAACATTTGTTTTGATTTTTGTTAATAATAAAAGCACGGGACGCTTTTGCACCATGCCCTTGCTTCCAGTGTGATTTGTCTTCATCTGCCAGCTCATCCGGTTACTTTACCGATGTTGCTGGGTTCAAGAGGCTCCCAAAACTGGAAGAGGGGGCATGGAGCAGGACATACACCATCATAGGGCCGCATTTTGTCAGCTATAATTGCTGTAGGTATTGGCATCTGGATGGCATAGCTTAAGACGCCACATTTTCTGATCTGACAAGTTTGAGTCACTTGAATCTCCAAGATAGTCTAATTGAGAATTTGAGACTGGACTTGCCAAAAGCTGCTCACTCCTCGCAATCTCCATTCTACCTGGCAGAGCTTTTGCTGTTTTGCGAAGGAAGAACGGGGAGAAATGTCAATGTCCAGATGTGCAAAGCCGAGAGTGACCACTGCACACAGACTGAGGGGCTGTCACGGCTATCCAAGGTGGATCTACTAAATAATGGCGTGAAGCGGGTGAAAACATATGTGATCAATTAATTTGTGTTTTATAGTTAATTTAGACTACTTTGCAGAAATCTGTGTTCACTTTGACATTAAAGAGTCATTTTTCTGTTGATCAATCTCAAAAAAACACAAATTAAATCTGCTGTGATTCAATGTTGTGTAACAGTACAATGTGAAACTTACAAATGGTGAATACTTTTTATAGGCCCTGTATATGAAGAATTTAAAATACCACCTGAACAGCAGCAGTTTGTAATTTATGTCAAACGGGGAAGGACTCTGCACACAGTCACTGATCCAGTCTTCAGAGCTTCAAGTCACCAGCTGATCACTTTTCTCGGAGTGAGGCGTCTCACTTTTGTAAAATGAAACAGGAAAGCTGTAAACAGATATTGACACACTTTACAACCCACTGTACGCTTGTTTAGCTCACTCTGCACATACCTCATAGATCTACACTCTGTGACCAAAAGTATGTGGACGCCACTCCAAATTATCGAGTTCCAAGTGTTTTATTGTTAACAGGTGCACAAACCCCCAAGAATTTAGCCATGCAATCTCCACTGACAGACTGGCAGTGAAATGGGTTACTGCAGAGCTCACATAAATCATGAGGCATCAGGCAGACAAGACTCTGTTCTGCTTGTAAGGCCAAAAACACCTATTTTCCTTTTTCCTTGTAGCTCAATTATATGTACTGTACTTGCGAGTGAGCCCTCAACTCTGGCGTGTACACAAGTCCACCCCTACGAATAAAGCTAAAATTCAAACCTGTCTGGTTTAACTGGGGTGAGCACTAGACAGTTGGACCGAGTCACTGAGGAGGATGTCAAAATACACAAGTGCTGATGACGGGAGTGCATTGCAACTGCCTCTGTCTTGCTAAGGTTAAGTAAATAAAATCTGCAAGAGAAAACGTATGAAAATAAGTCATGTAATGAGTCTTTAGACTTCTTATTTTTGAAGCTGCCTCACAGTGGGGTGGTGTTTTGTTTTTTATGTATGTCCTGAAAAACTGTGAAAAAGTTAGAACACTTTGCAGAGATCTGTTTTCACTTTGTCATTAAAGTCTTTTACTGTTGATCAGTGTCAAAAAAAGACAAATTAAATCCATGATTTAATGTTTGTGATATGTGGTCCATGGTGCTGTGCAGACTTTATAAATAAATAATCGAGTCTCGAGAACATGCAGGCTCTGAATGGGCGTAGATGTGTGCATGATGGCGCTGCTCCAGGGTTAACTGTGGTGCTTGGCCAATTCGTATAGAAATGCAGAAGGACCTGATTGGGGAGTATAAAGGAGCCCACAGGACAGGGGGAAAAAGAGAAGCAACAAAGATAGAAAAGGAAAGACAGAGGGTAAAAATGTGAGAAAGAACAAACGAGAGGCAGGGTCGAGACAGTGTCTGTGCTACAAGAATGGAGGTCAGGGGTCGAGGAGCCTGGGGCTGAAGATGGGTGCTCCTACTGAACAATGCAAGGGAGTAGGAGTGGCCCGATATGCGGGGTCTCCTGCGGACATCAAGGGACCGGCAGTGGGAGGTGTGTGTGCAGCTCAGGGATGTCAACAGACTGGCAATGGGGACTAGAGCCAGGTATTGACGGATGACTGCAGCTGTCCTCGTGCTGCAAGATCCTGTGTGGGGTAAGCTGAGGAGATGTCAGGTTTAAAAGGAAGCATTGGGGCTCAAGAGATTTTAAAGAGCTGTCTCTGGATTTAGACTTTTTAACCTCGATTTTATGGTTATTTATTGAATGGATTAAAACCTTTACAGTCCTTTAATATTATGGATTTACTTATATATTGAAGACTTTGAATCACTGCACTATTTTCACTTTGTTCTGAATTTCTTTTTACTAAAAGCACTGACACTCTTTACACCCACCCTTTGCTGTAAGTTTGTGTCCTCATCTGCCCAGCTCATCTCAGTCTATGACCATCGACGGTCTAGGGTTGAAGAGGTGCCCAAACGCAACTGGACCACCACAACGTTGTATAACAAAAAAAAAAAGGGGAAAACGTTCAAGAGGGTGAATACGTTTTAAAGGCACTATATATAAACATCACTGACCAAACTGCACTTAAGGACTGCTGAACTGCTTTTGTGACTGGGGGAATGTAGCGAAAACAACATTACAATGAAGAACATGAATACAAGTACAAATAAATGATTTAAAGTAGGTATTTATGATGCATCACAGTTGTGATTTGTTTCGCACATTGGTCTGTAATTCACAACTGTACATTACAACAGCCAGTGTCAAACTCTTATAGCATTAAAGTAACCATTAAAGGTGTATATAAGGAAAAAATATATTTTCATATGTACGAGGGGGGACCCAAAAGAAACGAGACTTGTCTCCGTGTGGCTGAATGGCGAGTGGAGGGGGTTGGATCAAGGTCAGTGCTTGTTCTCTCATCCCTCACTGGTCAGTAGCCAGGCGGACGCCTCTGTGAAACGATCTCACATGTCACGCAGTCATTGTTTTTAGAAGCTGTTCTGGCGACCCTGTTGAAATTGTGGTGTCGAATTTCACAGACCAAAGAACTTGTTTGAAGTTTTGTTTTCTACTTGGCAAAACACCAACAGAATTGTTCCAAATGCTTCAGATGGCTTTCAAAGAAGAAGCTCTGAGTCGAGCAAGAGTTTTCGAATGGTTTTTGTGCTTCAAAAATGGACATTTAAGCAGCGAGGATCAACCCCATTCTGGATGCCCTTCAAGCAGCCGGAATGATGAAAATATTGCAAAAATCTGTGAAAAAGTAAATGAAGACTGTCGTTACACAACTGACAAGTTGTCAGAAGCTACAAGAGTAACATGGAGCTCAGTTCTGCACGTTTTGACTAAAGACCTGAGCATGAGGCGTGTTTCGGCCAAATTTGTCCACCCCCCTTCTGCTAGCAGAACACTCGACTCAATGTGTGCAAAGATTTGAAAATGGAGCTTGAAAGTGACCCAGACTTTTGTCCAGGGTCATAACAGATAATGAGAGTTGAGGTTACGAGTATGAACCTAAAACAAAACAAGCATTGAACCAGTGGAAGAATCCTGATTCACCAAGGCCCAAAAAAGCCAGACGGGTGAGATTGAACATGAAAACGATGCTGATTTGTTTCTTTGACATTAGAGGCATTGTGCACAAGGAATTCATTCCAAGGGGCCAGATGGTCAACCAAGAGTACTATCCAGGGGTCTTAAGATGGCTGAGAGATTGCGGAGGACAAGACCGATATTGTGGCAGTCGGTCGAATGGTTCCTTCACCATGACAATGTCCTGGCACACACAGTGTTGTGAATTTGCCAGTTTTTGAATAGTCAGGGCATGACACTTGTACCCCCACCCACCTTACTCACTGGGGTTGGCCCAATGTGACTTTTTCTGGTTCTCCAGAATGGAAAGGTACTTGTAAGGGTGCCAATTCAACAGTGTGGACAAGTGTGTGTCTTCCAATGGAGAGTACATTGAAGGAGATTAGTAGATTTTTTGAAATATTTTAAATAAAATGAATGCTTTTGAAAAAGTCTTGTTTTTTTTGGGTCCCCCCTCGTATGATACTGTATAGCACTGCAGCTTTCTTGTGTAATACTGCTTGTTATACACAACAAATATAAACTCCTTGTTGGTGCTCTGAATACACCCCATGTCACATCACTTAAACTAGCATGGCCTCACACAATCACGCTCACGTTTAAAGGAACGATATGTGGGACCAGTCCAGCGTCATCTTGCAGTTTCTTCATGATGTTAAGTTAAAATTGAGCACCAGAGCATCAACGCTATCTGACATCAGTTTCTACAAACAGGATATCAATTAAAACAAAGAAATACCTAACAATAAACCCAAAAAAAAAATGTTAAAATAAACAATTGAAAAACATACAACATACAAAATCACATTAAAACAAATATTAAAATACCTAAAAGCATTCCTCCGTTTTATGACTGCCCTGTCTACTTCATGCCCTTGGAAAGCTAAAGCCTGTCTCAGTATTAAACAGACAGTAGTCGGCCTGAAAAGGACACATCATAAGTCATAAGAAAATGGCATCAGACATGGATATCAGAGTAAATCAACATTCAAAGAGAAAACTTCATAGAAGTGAGCTTACATTACATTGAAAAACATTATTAATTATTCATAAATACAGCTTGGAAACAGATATCGCCAGGATACTGCCACTGAATTCAGGTTCAGAAACAGCCAGTGGTTAGCAGGATTTACAGTAAATACTTTTAAAATGTGCCTGTAATAATGCAGTCAGTCACCACTGTCCTGGTACAAAACTGTATGCATTTCACAGAAAGCTGCCAGTTTTCAATCTTGCTGCACTTTAAAGTATGGGAAATAATAAAAGTCATTTTAAATCATGGCAATATTGAGAATGAATGCCAGAACACACACTGGATTTTTGAAACGTTGAGCTTATTCATCACAGACTCTACGGCTTTGCTATGACAGGCATTATAACTAACAAATCAATTTTCCTTTTATCTGCCACTAAAGGATATCCATGGATGAATCCCCATTCCCAACACTATGTTTAAAATCAGAAGTTGTAAAATGGAACATAAAGTGACAAAACTTACCTCGCTTGTCAAACAAAATGTCCTGTGCACACTGAGCTTCACTGCTCAGCTAATGTACTCAGGTCTGTTCTCTCACATTGCAGATTTAAGCTGCAGCTTTTCATCCACCCATACCTCCTATCCATAATCCAAGAGCTCACAAGCCAAATCCCTTCTACAGGCATAATGAAAGGTGAAAGACACAGCCTCAATTTTAAATAATCCTTTACTATAAATTAATAAACCACAACATAAGACAGGATGATCAACTGATGAAAATCCAAAAAGATGAAAGAAAAAAAAAGACTGTATCCTCAAATCCATTGTACACTATGTGATACACTGACTGGACCGTCAACATATAAACACATTTCACTAAGGAAACTGTAATCCAGATGGAGGTAATTTGCTTTGCTTTCTCCTACTAGCACTTCCCAAGGTAAGCATGTATGTTAAATGACCGAACACACATTTGAGAGTGAACAAGTCCAGGGCTCATCTATGCAAACGCCACATAAGCATGAAAAGAGGAGTGTTCAAAAGTCAAATATTGCACTCTTCATTCAGAGTGATCATCCAGCTATACACCCTGGCCAGAAGGTTGGATCCGCTCCAGCACAACCAAGTGCAGAAGGTGATTCTGTTCTGGAGTGAGCAATGCCCTGAAGGGAAAACAACAAGTATTAAAAACATGCAGAATGGTGTGATAGCAGTTGAGCTTTTGAAAGAATACGTAAGTAAAGTTATCTGGGACTGTGTTTCAGGATAAGTCCAGCTTTAGAAATGTGATCTGGTTGTCAGGCTGAGCAATCTTTTACAAACAATAGCAGAATCAAGACCTCCAAATAAACGCTCTAGCGTTTGTTGGTCCAGTTTACCTTCCTATATTTGTATATTTTGTCTTACTGATCTTTCTTAATTTTAATTAGAATCAAACACAGTCCTATTAAACTACAAAATATCTTTTATAATAGGTCAAGTTCTCTCGTTTTCTTGTGCTCTGTCACAAATAAATATCTTTGACTAACTGTCCATATCCACACAGCTCATTTGGACAAAAGCAGAACTAGAACATTAAAACACTCCAGACCAGAACAGGCCATTCAGCCTAACAAAGCTCACCAGTCCAATCCACTTATTAAGTCGAGTTTTGAAAGTCCCTAACGTCTTACTGTCTACCACACTACTTGGTCTCTTATTCCAAGAGTCTACTGTTCTTTGTGTAAAGAAAAACTTCCTAATGTTTGTGCAAAATTTACCCTTAACAAGTTTCTGACTGTGTATCCATGTTCTTGATGAACTCATTTTGTAATAACAGTCTCGATCCACTGGACTAATTCCCTTCATAATTTTAAACACTTCAGTCATGTCACCTCTTAATCTTCTTTGTCTTAAACTGTAAAGGCTCAGCACTTGTAATCTTTCCTCATAACTCATCCCCTGTAGCCCTGGAATCAGCCTAGTCGCTCTTCTCTGGATCTTTTCTAGTGCTGCTATGTCCTTTTTGTAGCCTGGAGACCAAAACTGCACACAGTACTCCAGATGAGGCCTCACCAGCATGTTATAAAGGTTGAGCAGAACCTCCTTGGCCTTGTAATGCATTTGTACATTATTTTCAACACTCACCATAATTCTGTCTGCAGTGATTTTAGTGAGTCCACATCTTTTTCTTGACAGGCCATCTACGGACAGAAAATAGCATTTTGTCACCATTGTCATAATGTGACAGCACCCTTCATGTAAAACCCTGCTATGTCTGAACTCACCACTACTGACTGCAACAGCAAGAACACATTTTCTGGGAGAAAGGTCACTGAAACAAGATAATGTATTAAACGTGTTAATGTAAATATCTGAAATAAAGGCACAGATAAAATAAGTAATGAAAACCAGCTTCAGTAGTTGGCTCTACTTAAATGCAAAAGCCATGACAGTTAAGGCACTATGTGTCTACAGCGAATGATGCCCATCATGAAAAATGCATTAAGAATGAAGTCAATTACAAATACACCTTGACTGTGGCTGTCAAAGGATTCCCAGTCGTATTTCTCCAAAGTCTGTGCATGCTCCGGCAACAGCTTTTGAGGGGGTGGCTAAAACAGAAAATAATAAGAGGAAGAGGCTTGTTTCTCATTTTGAAGAATGCAAAGCAATACAAAACTTGACTTATTTAGGAAGGTTTCATTAGTTAAGGATGGTAGTCTGTATTCAAATTCATCATACTAAAACAGGAAAGAAATTAGTGAAAGTTAAATGGTGAAAAGTAAAAAGGTGTAAAACTATGCCTTGCTTAAATACATTTGCCTTAAGATACTTTAGTGATTTGTCTTCTTTTCAGATTGATAGATAGATAGATACTTTATTAATCCCAAGGGGAAATTCACATAATCCAGCAGCAGTATACTGATACAAAGAAACAATATTAAATTAAATAGTAATAAAAATGAAAAAAATTAAAATAAAATTAATGTTGGCATTTACTCCCCCGGGTGGAATTGAAGAGTCGCATAGTGTGGAGGAGGAACAATCTCCTCAGTCTGTCAGTGGAGCAAGACAGTGACAAAAATCTGTCACTGAAGCTACTCCTCTGCCTGGAAATGACACTGTTAAGTGGATGCAGTGGATTCTTCATGATAGACAGGAGTTTGCTTAATGCCCGTCGCTCTGCCACAGATGTTAAACTGTCCAACTTTAATCCTACAATAGAGCCTGCCTTCTTAATAAGTTTGTCCAGGCATGAGGAGTCTTTCATCTTTATGCTGCCACCCCAGCACACCACCGCGTAGAAGAGGGCACTCGCCACAACCGTCTGGTAGAACATCTGCAGCATCTTACCGCAGATGTTGAAGGATGCCAACCTTCTCAGAAAGTAAAGTCTGCTCTGAGCTTTCTTACATAGAGCATCACTATTGGCAGTCCAGTCCAATTTGTCATCCAGCTGCACTCCCAGATATTTAAAGGTCTGCAACCTCTGCACACAGTCACCTCTGATGATCACAGGGTCTATGAGGGGCCTAGGCCTCTTAAAATTCACCACCAGCTCCTTGGTCTTGCTGGTGTTAAGGTGTAAGTGGTTTGAGTCGCACCATTTAACAAAGTCTTTGATTAACTTTCTGTACTCCTCCTCCTGCCCACTCCTGATGCAGCCCACAATAGCAGTGTCATCAGTGAACTTTTGCACGTGGCAGGACTCCGAGTCATATTGGAAGTCTGATGTATATATATTGAACAGTCCCCTGTAAGACTTTCTACCAAATGCTGAGTTCTTCATACAGTAGTTTTGCTTTTTGCTGACTGTGTCATGCTTAAAAGGTTTTACAAAAGACCAATTAATGACATTCTTTTCTTCCAGATGTTACCTGACAGTTTTGTAAACCACACACAGTAATACCTTTGAGGATCAAATCAGATGACAACTTTCCTGTTCTTTGTTACTCTGCAGTTACTTAGTATTAACTTACTTACACACACTTAATCGAACAAGCAGCACTTTAGGAAACTCACTTGGTTAAAATGTATTCATTTTTAGTGGTTCTCAAAAATATGTAAACAAAATTTTATATCAACCACTTATTTGCACCCTGTATTTACAGGAAATCCAAGATGCGCTTCACGTCTTAACAAAAAAGTTTTCACTTTTGCACTTGCTGGAGTTTAGTTCACAATTTTTATACAGCCCAGGGTTGGTAACTGCTCCCCTAATTAATTATACATGTAGGTAGAAAACATCCTCCTGCCCCAAGCTGCCTCATCATTTCCTGTAAAACTACTTTCAAACATACTGAAAATAAAATATTCTAGAAAAAACTGTAATGAAATGACATGTACAAGCATATTTTGAGAATAAAATATGAAAAATGTCTCATTATTTTAAAAACAGAGCAGTGTGATGTACTGTACTCTTCTGAAAAGTTGTCAGTTATAAATGTAATAGAAATGGCTTTATTCGGTGAACCTAAGTTGTCTGTCAATTGAATATTAATTGGGGTAACTGTATCAAAGGCCTTTTTCAACACCTTAAGGTGCAAGAAAAGTAAAAAAAAAATTGCTTAAGTTGTAAACAATTGACCTATGATCACAGAAAATGAAGAAGAGGGCAGCTTTCAAAAAACACTCCCTGAAAAAAAAGAGGCAGGTAACATAAACCCAATAAGGGATAAGCTCCCACTGATCACCAATGCTTATCTCATATTTACTGCATTATACCTGATTTTTAAAGTGGTTCATTCACTTCTGAACATTGTCCATCTCTTACTTATTTATTTTTGCTGCCTCTTCAATTTTTGTTATGCCTCAAATTCCTTGAACCTTCAAACTTCACAAGTATATCAAAAGAGTATCATTACTATACATTACAAAGTGTAATGGTACTAACACAGGTCACTAAGGGAGAACACTGATGACTGCACATCTCCAGCCTATTAACCAACATGACAAAAAGGCTTGTGCTGTAAAGTTACTTTATTCACATGCCAATCTTCAGTTGGTACTGTATAAAGAGGGTCTTTTAAAGTCTAAGTAAATTATGTCACATGCTTTTTCTGTTAAACATGTCTAACAGATTGGTTTGGCAGGATCTAAAATTTTCAAATAAACTAGGGGGCCAACCTCTTTCCATATCAAACAGCAGCAACCCGTCAGCGCTACGTGCCGTTCAAAAAGAGGGGGCTGGACGCACCCCAAAGAGATGCAGTCACTCCTCCAAAACTCCTCTTAAATGGTGATAAAATGGGTTACAAATAGTTTCTTTTTTCTACCTCCTCTTTGATCGGCCAGCTGCTGGCTTGCTGCTGCTGCCGTGGCAGGTGATCTGCATTTAGTGCGCCGCTTTCAACGTTTAAAAGCCTTTACAGCAGCTGTCCTTTTGTCTCACTGCCTTGTCTCTCTTCTCCCCCAGACATCCTTAAACACTATTCAATCTCTTTTCACTGTTCCATTATTTCACCGAGTAATATTTTCCTTTTGCGCTAAATGCAATGTTTACTCTCATTTTTTTTTTAGACTTTCGAATTTTCCCACTTCCATTATCTCTAACATGGTCTGTATGTGTATCGCACCAACGTTTCTGAATTCTTTATGACGTTCTACTTTGTCTTTTTCCAGCCCGAATATTTAAGAGATGAAAGCACAGAAAGTGTGTCTGCCAAAAGCATTCCAAAAACTGAGAGGTTAGATGCCTGTGGTCTTGTTTGAAAATGATTGTAAGTAGGGCGTGACTTGCAAAAGTCACCATCTCACAGGATTTGCTTGTAAGTATGACGTGACTTGACCATCTCGCGGGACGTGAAATTGTCTCTCTTCAAAAGATCACGTCTCATTACAGGAAAAAAGTCTCATCTCATCCCAAAATTTTTTTTTTTTTTTAACAGAGAGATACATCTTCTAATTTGCTTTTGATTAGCTTCAATAATTCTGACAATGAAAGAGGTAAGAATTATCATCTGCCTGTCTTCTGAGAATCAGTGATTATTAGCCTATGCATTGTCATTTGAGTTTCCCCTTTCATAGACAGTATTATAACATGCACTGCTAAAAATGATGAAGGTATTAAACAGGTTGTATATGGATGTACCAGACTACACACATACCTGTAACAGCAGAAGCAGCAAGACTCTGGAAATCTCACAGCGCGCCACAATGTCTAAAAAGGCCCCTGCACAAACAAACAGGAATCGTGTTCAATTAAGATGCCCATGGCTCCAGGGAAATTACTGGAACACAGTAGCTGTGAAACACCTGGAACTTTATAATTGCACATAGCAACATATTTTAAAACAATTCTTTAGGTATTAATAGTTATCAACAGTTATCACAGATGAACAACTGATGCTTATGATAATTTGCATCAATATGGATTGTTTTTTTGATTTCACTTGTAGAGATTTAAAGTGACCTTCTCACCAACTGGAGTACTGCTACCAGATACATGAAGTCCTCTTTCCTGGGCTATGAATTGCATTTCAGTGAATAAGGATAGCGCTCCATCATAATCACCTAGAAGACAAAAACAGATAATAGACAGCAATAATTTAAATGGAGGGATAAATAATACAAAACCTAAAACTTATACAATGACCTCGAGAGTTCTTGGCACCTTTGATAAAGATAAGAAAAAATATGAATGAATGAAGTAAAATAAACATTTATTTTATACTTGCCCCATAAAAGTATGAAACTACAGACACACTAATAAATAAATAAAAAAAAAACTTTAAAAGAAATAGATGAAATGTGTATACTTCAAAAATATAAGCAGCAACTTTTTTCACCTACTTTTTTTTAAGAAAATTAAACCTCGAGAATTAAAGTTTTTTTTTTCTCTCAATCAGAAAATACTAACAGTATTTGAAAAGAGAACAATGTATAACTTATTATCTTTGAAATGAACATTTAACATATAACGCACAGAGAGATGATCGTCTGGCCTCTCATCCAGATTTGCTTCCTGTCATTCCTCCAGTGTTCAAGCCATAATGTCACACAATGTTGTGGTGAAATAAACAGGTTCAGAAAATGAATCAATGGATAAAGATGTAAATAAAATTCATCTGTTTAAAAGTTTCAAGTAAGAAATTGCTGAAACCAGCTCTAGAATTTGTCAGTTTGTTTTATTTAGCAGCCTTCACTAATCATTTCACATTAATTCATAAATGGTGTTTTAAGTGTTTGAAAATGGGTGTATGTGTTAAGCATTTTAATTGTCCCAAGCCTGGAAAAATGGGGAGAGTTTGCATCAGGAAAGGAATCCAGCCGTAAAAATCACGCCACAACTCCTATTAGAGAAGTCTAGTCAAAAAAAATATTAATAAAAATGAGAAAAGCTACAGAACAAGAAGAAGGAAGATCAAGTCCATATCAACATATACATTAGCATATACTGCATTCAAACAATACATTTTAAACATGAAACCTTCAATTCATGCTACCATGTTTCCCCGAAAATAAGACCGGGTCTTATATTAATTTTTGCTCCAAAAGATGCACTGGGGCCTATTTTCTGGGGATATCTTATATTTATCCATGTACAATAATGTTCATTTATCCAAATACAGTCATGTCATCTTCTTCTGGTATATCGTCATAACTCTCCACATTCAAACCCTCAATGTCTTGCTACTCTAGCCGCTTTTAGGATACTCCAGGATCGATGTGCGCGCTTCGATGTTTAATGAATGGTTCGATGTGGTGAAGCAAAATGCCGACATGCAAATGTATTCATGTTGCTTTTATATTCAAGCGTCGCATATTTCCCTAAGTAATGACACGATACATTTAAAAGTCTCACAAACCATCTTTTATGCCATCTTTTTTTTTTTTTGCACCTTCACAATACCATCAGAATGTACACCAGCGCACTTGAGCCACAGAGAAAAAATATAAGGACATAATGAAAATGTTTATTTTGTGATTAAAGTGGAAATTTCGACTTTAAACTTGAAATGTCCACTTTAACCTTGTAGTTTACTTTATCATTAAAGTAGACTGTTGTAAACGTCATCTTAAAATCAACCCAGTTGTTAATCACTGGAGCTTCCTCCTGACCTGACAGTAGCAGCAAGCAGCAATAGATCACCACACAGAACACATTAAATTTGTTTCTATCTTGCGCCGATGCTGCTGGAATGGACACAGCCCCGAATTGATGGATGTAATCATTAAACATCCTTTTCAGAGATATTGTGGCAAGGTGTCCTCGGAATTTAATGGATGTTTCGGGCACAGGCGTAGCATTGCGTGAAGTATAAACCTGGCCTTAGGCGCCTTACTTTTCAGCTGACGATCTTGACTAGGGCTTATTTTTGAGGTAGGGCTTATATTATACTGTAGAGCAGCCTAAAAATCATGCTAGAGCTTATTTTCGGAGTAGGTCTTATTTTTCGGGAAAACATGGTATTAGTGACAGAATTCTTTCCTATATGGATTAAATTTAGGCTTCAATTCAGTCATTTTTAAAAGGAAATAAATTGTAATATATCATACAATTTAAACACAATACCTAAAAGATTGCAAAATATTAAAAAGAAAAAATATAGTGAGAAAATATCATATTGTGGGGTCCCTAGTAATTGAAAAAATAAGAACAGCCCATTCTTGGAAGTTACTAGTATATAAATAAGAGATCTATCCATCCATTTTCTAACCCGCTGAATCTGAACACAGGGTCACGGGGGTCTGCTGGAGCCAATCCCAGCCAACACAGGGCACAAGGCAGGAACCAATCCTGGGCAGGGTGCCAACCCACCGCAGGACACACACAAACACACCAAGCACACACTAGGGCCAATTTAGAATCGCCAATCCACCTAACCTGCATGTCTTTGGATTGTGGGAGGAAACCACAGCGCCCGGAGGAAACCCACGCAAACACGGGGAGAACATGCAAACTCCACGCAGGGAGGACCCGGGAAGCGAACCCGGGTCTCCTAACTGCGAGGCAGCAGCGCTACCACTGCACCACCGTGCCGCCCATAAGAGATATTAATATGAAAAAAAACAACTGCACAATGTTATATAAAGTGGTCCTAAGTTGCATAACTGAAGATTTTCAATATTTTCAGATTACTTTGAAGTTCTGATATTGACTGCCTTATGTAGTAAGAAAGAGAGTTAGGCAACCAAAAAAGAGCCCAAAAACAAATTGCCCTAAAACATTTCATCTCGAGTACACCAGATCACCAAATTACATTGAGGTTGAGAAGGAAAACGTTATTAACAGAAAAAACAAACTGAAGCAGTCAGTGTGTCAAATGCTGTTGCAACTTTGATTTGAGCAAAGTGATTTGATAGGATGTTACCAAAACTGAACAGTACAGACTCTCATACCATTACTACATTTAGTACTAGGATATGGATGCATAAAAAAAGGAACCTCATATACATGGTGAAATATGGCAGTGAACCTCTGATGATGTGAATTACTAACACAAATTTGGTCCACTAATTTTATCAGTGAGATCACCAGAATCATGAACTATTTTCTTGACAATAATCTAATTGGCACTGCCAAAAAAACTATGACTATGAACCTATACAAACTTTAAAGTCAACAAAGAAATACTTGCCTGTAAAAAATCAACATTTTGCAACACCTATCTCTGTCTCGTAAATAAATCTGAAAATATGTGGTCTACTTCAATGATGGTAGTTCCTAAGCATTGGCCTAAGGACATGGCAAATCTAAAAAAAATTCTTGGTTAAGCAATGGCCTGACATTTTCCTAATATGTGCTTCAGCCTTACTAGGCGGAACAATAAAAGACTTAGACCTGCTCTCATGACAGATGAGAAAGCACCTATTACTAGACACATGAGAATCTGAATAATTCTAATCCCAGTGTTTCTGAAAAAAACTAACATTTATTTAAAACATTTTAAATAACTGTATAAGAATAAGAGTCTGTACACTTTTAGTTTTATGGGGTATAAAATATAATTCCTAATTTGTGCCGTTTATTTTTCCTTTTGTAAAAAGTGCTAATAATTGAAGCCACTGTACACATACACAAAGAAAACCTTTCATCAGTAAGCTTACGTGTCAGTATTTTACAGGATGCCGCATATCCCAGTGAAAGCAAGCACTCAATGGGAACTTGAACCTGGAGTTCAGCAGCCCTTTGGAAATACACAATGGCTTCCGCAGGTTTGTTCATTTCCTACAGGGGTAGATAATGACAGCCATTCAGTTTGTTATCTCACAAATGTCAGACTTCAAAAAACGTTTTGGCAGACAGCACATCCATGAGGCAAGTGAAAGCAATAGAAAGTCTGCATGTTTTACAGACATGGATGTGACTCATATAGATTTCATTTATTGTTTCAAACAAGAATCTAAGAAATGACTTTAA
Organism: Polypterus senegalus; assembly: GCF_016835505.1. NCBI lineage: Eukaryota > Metazoa > Chordata > Cladistia > Polypteriformes > Polypteridae > Polypterus > Polypterus senegalus. Next base: position 33,951,262 of record NC_053163.1, read on the forward strand.
ACTACCTCACCATCCAGATCAAGTTTATTATTTTACATAACACATTTTTTTAAATTACAAGAAAAAAACTGAAATAAGAAAAAATATGTCATTTATGCCCAGTAGGACTAACAATCCTAGTTTTAAAATATGCACAGTTGAGAAAAAAAAACAAATCTTGTTGAAATACTGTGCAAGGTATACACATTGCCCCTTTGTATTGATTTACACTTTATTTTTACTGTTTTATTGTTATATTTTATGTCAATCTGCACATTATGCTCTATGTTGCTGTGGGATCAAGTGAATTTCCATTTAGTGATATGTATTTTCTTATCTAGACAGTACAGGAAAGAAACACTAATGAGACAAACTGAGTTGTTTGCACAGAACAACCTCGTCAACTCATAATGTGATACTCACTGGTTCAAGTACTTATGGGAAACCTCTTTATAAATGAGAATCCAAAAAATAATGCAGCTTTTTACTCACCTGGCACTCTCACAATCTTCCTTAGTCTACTCTTAGCTTTTATGTTTGATTATGCAGCCCTGACTCCCTTTGTGAGGAGCTGATCTTGTTCTATGAGGAACTGTCAACAATTTTTAGTCACCAAAATGGACACAGGTGATACATCTTCTGTTTCAGAATTGGTTTAACTGCAGCAAGGCGATAACAGAGCATAATATGCTCAGAAGCACTCCTCTGGGACCACTTCGTGCTTAAAAGCCTATTAAACGATGTACTTTCTTTCCTAAGCTGATACCTGTCTTAGTGAAAGTCACACTGCTCTTAACTCTGACTACAGGACATATTTTGGTAGGTTTGATAACCCAGAATAGGGAGCAGCTCATTCTAGTTATTTGTCTAGACAGTTATGTGCTAAATCAGTTTCATGATCACTTTTTTCTTTTGCTCTTTATTTCGCCTTATACAATTTCTTGTATTAGGAATTTGTTAGTTTTGGCATACCCCTTGGGGTCAGAGCGCAGGGTCAGCCATTGTACAGCGCCCCTGGAGCAATTACAGATAAAGGGTCTTGTTCAAGGGCCCAGCAAAGTAGGATCTCTTTTGGCAGTGATGTGGATTCGAACTGCCAACCTTCTTAGTTAATTCCTCCTACAATGCTTCACTCAAGTTATTCACATGCATGATATTCATCACTTATATCTTTACATTCCCGCAATATTTTAAAAACTGACATATTCTAGCTTACTATTGCATACAAACGTAAAACAGTTTTCATTAGTCTGGCAAGCTCTGTGATAATATTTCTGTTGAAACTGAGCCTTGAACAGAAATACTACCCAAGTGTATGTGCATATTTGTGTTTTCTATATAAAGCTGACCGACTGACTGACACATTCATCCACAGAAAACATTTAGTTAAAGAACTGGAAGTTGGCAGGATGGTACATTTAGGGCTATAGGTATCTGCTAAGAAAGGGCATTTCAAAACATCAAAATTTAGAACAACTAAATACCCCAGAGTTCATAGTCTCAGTCGTTCACGGATTTTTCCTTAGAACCTAACTAATAATTGTTAGCGGAAACCGCAAATATCCTCCGCAATTTTTTATGGCTTTTCTTATGGCAAAACTGTACTGCAGACAGATCAAAAAGCAACCATAGAGAAAAAGACGGCTTGTGATGGTGAAAGTAGCCAATCCGAGATTGTTATTCATTTCTCCTTGTTGCTGATTTGCTTCTGCTCTGTGACGCATCTCCAGCAGATGCAGCCCAGCATTCCCGTATCATAACAGTTTACCGCATGTAGCTATCTCGAGTGTTTCGCTGAGCGTTCTCATGTTTTTCGTTTTGTTCTTTTTAAAGCCCTAAAATGCCACCCAAACGCCCTGCACCATCTAAGGCTTCTGGCAATGAACCTAAGTGCAAGAAAAAGTTTAAGACAATCCAGGAGAAGGCTGAACTACTGGATTTGCTCCTGGAACTAAAAAGTTTTGCCGCAGTAGCCACGCGAGGAGCTGTAAATCCTCTGCTTTGCTGTGTAGTCATTATCTTTATTACATACCTTCATCGTACTGCACAGCTAATTCATCATCATCATCTTCAATAAATATCATTCATTATTGGTGAGTACCCATATATTTTATTGAGTTTTTATTAAATTAAATGATTGTGTATTTACCCTACTTATACCAAAGAAAATGACAGTGCATAGCAAAGAAAACATGCTTGCATGAATTAGAGTACATACAGGGGTAACATTGGTTTTTTACATTCTAGCACTGCGGGAGACATAGCAGTACAGTACTGTACAGTATACGGGTTTACCTTTACATTCTTTTTTAGGGTAATGTATTAAGCTGAGTTTGAAATGAAATTAAAGTGTTTTAGGGTTTAAACTATAAAAATAGGCATTTATAGGCATTTTTGATCATATCCAAAATTTGTGGTTTTTCACAATTCACGTGTGCTCTAGGAATATAACCCCCGCGGATTTCGGGAGTCGTCTGTACCACCTTTTTGTTCTACCATACACACATAGGCAAGCCAAAGTCACAGCCTGCATGGAACACAAATACTCTCAGACAGCAACCACACATAAACAGGTGCAATTCAAACTCTGTAATACCAGCTCCAGAAGTAACTATTAGACATGCCCAGTGAGAGGTTCACTCTGATGTTGCACATTAGTGTATCAAGACTAAGTCATTATCAGAATACTGGATATAAAGTCACCCCTGCAGAGTTTTACAAGAAATTCTCCGCTCAGCTAGCTCCCTCCTATTAGCAACATTTACAGAAGCCAGAGATAACCAATTTCTTCCACAAACCTTCGCCAAGCACTAATCACTGTCTTTCCAAAACAAAATCAGGACTTATTACAATGTGCATCATACAGACCAATTTCACTTCTGAATAACGACTACTCTCTAAAATCATAGCTAGAAGGATGGAGAAAGTGCTCCCTCGTAATATCACAAGACCAAACTGATTTATTAGGGGCCGACACTTATCTTCAAATCTTCGACGCCTGTTTAATGTAATATAGGAAAAGCATTCGACATGATTGAATGGAAATACTTTTACTATTTTGGAGAAGTTTGGGTTTGGCCCAACATTTGTTGTATACTAACCCAGATCAATAACATTTGCTCAGACTACTTTAAACTAGAACGTGGCACAAGACAAGGATGCCCTTTGTCACCACTGTTGTTTGCAATTGCCATTGAACCACTGGCAATGTCGAAATACTGATCAGATAAAGGGGATTAGCAGAGAAGGACTGGAACAGAAAATCTCATTATATGCAGATTCTGTATATATCGGACCCAGAAAATTCTGTGCCTGCAGTCTTAGCAGCACTCACAGAATTTCAAAAGCTCTCTGGTCTCAGAATTAATCTGAATAAAAGTGTACTCTTTCCGTGAATTCGCAAGCATATAATATTAGATTAGACACCCTTCCTTTTATCATTGCAGAACAGTTTAAATACCTCGGGTAAACATCACAAGTAAACATAAAGCTCTTATCAACAAAATTTCGTGCCTGCATGTTCAACCCTTCATCTCACACTAGCTGGAAGAATTAACACTGTTAAGATGAATATTCTTCCTAAGCTCCTTTTTTATTTCAAAACATACCAATATACATTAATAAATCGTTCTTAAGCAATTAGATTCAACAATAACCTCATTTATTTGGAATTCTATCCACGCATCAAAAGAGCGACCCTACAAAGACAAAAGGCGGAAGGTGGCATGGCTCTACCTAACTTCCAGTTTTATTACTGTATACAGTCGATAAGTGGATAGAAGAACATACACAGGCATGGACCGCAATAGAAGTAAAATCATTCCTTGCTTGTGCTCCAATAAACACACGTTATCGAATACACTAATAACCCAATTGTGCTCCACTCACTTAGAATCTGGAACCAATGTAGAAAGCATTTTAAGACGGAGAAGCTTCTTTCTGTGGCACTGCAAAAGAACCACCTCTTTCAACCCTCACAAACATATGCAGTTTTTATATCTGTTTGGAATTAACTTGCTTAGAGATCTTTATATAGACAACGATCCTATGAACAATTACATTCCAAATTTAACATTCCAGCTACAAATTTCTTTCACTATCTTCAAATCAGGAACTTTGTTAAACAGATATTGGATTTGTGTGTTTACTTTCTGTGCATAACTGAGGAGTACTGTACAGGGATGTAGCTTAACAGTGGTCACATCACAAGCTGTCCAATAGTTGAAAGGCACGGTGTCTGTAAGAGTGAAACACTGTACAGACCTCCTAAATACAATGCGTCGTTCTTTGATGAGGAATTCTCAGACTTGGTGTCAATTGTAATTACGGTGTCAATTGTAATTACGAACTATGACACTCTTCTGATAGTCTGTGATTTTAACTTTCATATCGATAATCAGTGTGACCCAAAAGTAAAAGAATTCATGAACCTCCTGAACTCTTTTGATTTGAGCCAGTACATTAGACAGCCTACATATAAAGCAGGTCATACATTAGACTTAGTAATTACTAAAGGACTAAAAGTTGATGTGAAGCAGATAATTAATATTGGTCTATCAGACCATTTTCTGTTACTTTTTAATATAGAAATAATGATAGAAAATGTTCACTAGAAGCATATTGCTAAAAAAACGCTTCTTTGATTCATCAGCAGCTTCAAAATTTACAAACATTCTAAGCAACCATTCCATTTGTAGTGCTTACTACAATATTGAGAATAATGTAAATAGTAAGGTGGAAAATTTTAATATTAAGGTGAGAGCTGCTGCTGACATAGTCGCACCTGAAAAGATAGTTAAAAATCTTCTACTACTGTTATACTGTGGAAGACCCAAAGAGTGTCTGATCTTAAGAGAACATGCTGGAGAGCTGAGCGTAAATGGAGAAAAACTAAACTGACTGTCCATTATGAAATATTAAAGGTTAAAATAACAGAATACAACATTGTCCACCTTGAGAGGCGCTGTTATTTTTCTAGAATTATAAATAACTGCTAGTAATCCCAGAATCTTATTCTCTACAATTGATTTTCTACTAAATCCAGGTCACTCAATGGAATGCCTCCAGAAAACTTCCAGTGAAACTTGTGTGGCTTTTGGTGTATTTTTAAATCAAAAAATTAATGATATTAGAAATAATATAGTACATCTCCCCAATACTGAACCACTTAAACCCCGGTACACCATTTTAAACAAAGTAAATTCTTTCACCAGGATAGATTTACCTGATTTATATAAAATAATTTCTCAACTGAGACCCTCCACTTGCGTCCTTGACCCAATACCAAGATTTTCAAAGAAGTATCAGGCATGCTAATTGACAGTATTCTTGACAGAGTAAACTCGTCATTAGATACGGGGGTCTTCCCAGACTGTCTTAAGACCACTATAGTTAAACCCATGCTCAAGAAAAATAATCTCGACTCCTCTGCTTTTGAAAAGTTAAGACCTATTTCTAGCCTGCCTTTCTTAAGTAAAATTTTAGAGAAGGCAGTCATTATGCAGCCAAATGACCACCTCAATAAATCTATGCTATTCTTGATAAGTTTCAGTCAGGTTTCAGAACAAATCACAGTACAGAAACTGCACTCGTTAAAGTAGTAAATGACTTGCGGATAAATGCAGACAGAGGCCGTTTATTGGCTCTCATCCTCTTAGTTCTAAATTGGTTTGAATCCTACCTGGCAGGTAGAAAATTCTTTGTAAGTTGTGGTAATTATAACTCAAAGACACATGATATTCTATATGGTGTCCCACAAGGCTCTATCATGGGTCCGCTGCTCTTTTCGCTTTACATGCTTCCGTTAGGTCAGATTATCTTGGGGCATAACATGAGCTACCATAGCTATGCTGATGATACACAACTGTACTTATCAATAGCGCCTGACGACCCTGACACTCTTGCTTTACTGACACAATGTCATACTTGTGTTTCTGAATGGATGAGTAGTAATTTTCTCAAACTAAAAAAAAAGAAAACAGAAATATTAATGATTGGTAATAATGGATATAATGAGGTTATTAGAAATAAACTTGATGCATTAGGATTCAAAGTCAAGACGGAGGTAAAGAATTTAGGGGTAACTATTGACTCTAACCTGAATTTTAAATCACATATTAAACAGATTACTAGGACAGCATTTTTCCACTTAAGAAATATAGCAAACGTTAGACCCCTTATAACATTACAAGATGCTGAGAAATTAATCCACGCTTTTTTCAGTCGACTAGATTACTGTAACGCTCTCCTCTCAGGACTACCCAAAAAAGACATCAATCAATTGCAACAAGTGCAAAATGCAGCTGCTAGAATCTTAACTAGGAAAAGAAAATCTGAGCACATCTATCCAGTTTTAATGTCACTACATTGGTTACCTGTGTCATTTAGAATGGACTTTAAAATCCTGTTTATAGTTTACAATGCCTTAAATAATCTCGCTCCATCTTATATTTCGGAATGTCTTACACCTTACACTCCAAATCGTAACCTTAGATCTTCAAATGAGTGTCTACTTAGAATTCCAAGAGCTAAACTTAAAAGAAGTGGTGACGCGGCTTTCTGTTGTTATGCACCTAAAATCTGGAATAGCCTGCCAATAGGACTACGCCAGGCTAATACAGTGGAGCACTTTAAAAAGAGTGCTGAAAACATATTACTTTAACATGGCTTTATCAAAGCTTCATCTTAGTTTAATCCTGATGCTCTGTATATTCAATTAATTATCATTATTATTCATGGTATTCATATTCAAAATCTGTACAAACCCCTACTTTCTCTTCTGTTCTTTTTCCGGTGTTCTGGGGTGGTGACCTGTACCACCACTACCTGATCAAATAACCATGATGTTCCTGCATTGATGGATTAAAGGCCAGAAGTCCACATGACCGGCATCACCAAGTTCTTCCATGAGAACCATGAAACCATGAGGACTGATTGAGGTCATTTATGTTAGGTAGAATGCCTAGAGGTGGCTGGGTGGTCTCGTGGCCTGGAACCCCTGCAGATTTTATTTTTTCTCCAGCCGTCTGGAGTTTTTTTTTGTTTTTTCTGTCCTCCCTGGCCATTGGACCTTACTTTATTCTATGTTAACTAGTGTTCCCTTATTTTAATTCTTATTTATTTTGCCTTTTTTCTCTTTCTTCATCATGTAAAGCACTTTGAGCTACATTATTTGTATGGAAATGTGCTATATAAATAAATGTTGTTGTTTAATGTAAATGGGTTGTATATGGTTTGCAAAGTGGGTCACGGCAGCGTGATTAAGCAAACAACATTGCGGAAGACCCAGCAAAACCCACTTTAATGATTGAGGCGATTCACCAAGGGAAAGCACATATGCCCCGTTCTGACAGTAAGCGGTGATTCCCCAAAAGAAGCAAATAACCCCCTGATCTAATGATCATTCGTGAAACTCCAAGGTGACTTTCGCATTCTGACAATTGTCAAGTAATGGGTATTAAAGACATTAAGAAAGACAAGACTTGGTCCTTCTGTGAAGTACTGAAATATCATTCACCAAGTATTAACATGGGACTATTAAAACTTAAAAAAGAAGTAGGTAACCCACTAATGTAGGCTATATACGGGTGAATATTAATATCTGCACAAAATGTTTTGGTTAGAGATGCATGTTATTAGGTTCTGAATCAAGACATTACCAAAACTTTGATCCTTAATCTCTATAAAAACTATCTGCCACACAACAACATACGCTAATCTTCTATTTCATAAAATCTCCTGGAGCCAAAGTTTTGGACAGAAATCCATGTATGTTATTGCTACATTGAATTTACTCACCTTCAGAGCATTTCCCAGTTCCAAACACAGACTAGCTGCCATAACTGGCTGATTAACTTCAACATACACCTGAAAGACAAAAAAGATAAAGAAATCAAAATATTATTAGCACTGGAAAATAGCAATTAATTGTTGACTAATACATTAGCAAGAAATGACTCCTCTCTAACTTTGAATGGTTTAGACTGTAATATTTATACATTTTTTAATATACTGTAGAGGACATAATGTGAAAAGTGGTCAGTACTGCTCTTTCACAGATCCTGCAAACTTTATTTTAAATTTCAGTTACTTCAGTTCCTCCCTGCATATTTTTTGTCCATATAATTGTATTAAATTAAACTCAAAAGGGGCCCAATGTGGGTGTTTAGTGAGTGGGCCCGGTAATACACGGCGGTTGGAAGCTCCCTTCTATTTGATGCTGTTGTGATCAGCTCTGGCCACCTGTAACCACAAATCTAACCTTGCAATGTGCATTACGTACATACGTATCACATAGTGGTAGCAACCTAACTGAAATAAACATGACTTTATATGTGGGTTTTTATTTTGCTCACTCAAGAATTTGTTCTTCAATTTAAAACCAGTTGTACGTTCACCTACTGGGTGCAGTAATAAGGTGTTTAGTGTTTTTTTTTTAAATTGTATTAATAAGGCTTTACCCTAAAAGCAATAGTCAGACATTAAAGTTCTAAAACGTAAATCATATTTTACTTTAACTTATTAGAAATTGCAATGATCCTTAATGGTTACACATTTACACAGCCCATGCAATGAACTGAACATTTTAAACACTACAAAAAAGAACAGGTGAAAGGAAATAATACTGTGCACTACATACAGAGTCCACCTCCTCTCTGTTCTGACTGTGCAGGAACCCTTAACTGAGCTGATTAAGGGGAGCTATTGCACACAGCTTGTCTTTTGACCTGGACATGGCACATCATCGTCTACTTTTTTCTCCTGCCGTTTTACCTTTTAGCAAAGCAACAACTACACTCACAGCCACAGTGCCTGGCACACAATTGAGCTTTAAAGCGCAGTTGCTAACCATGTCCTGTTTGACCATCACTGAATTTTACTTTTTCTACTTTGCTTCTGCAGGCGACCTTTATTTGCACAAACGAGCTAGACTCAGTTTTCTTCATGATTCCTTCTCAGCACTGACCCAGAAAAATGATGCGGCACGTTAGCCTACACGCTACACCAGTGTTTCCTAACCTCGGTTCTGTGGCACACTGTGGTTGCAGGTTTTTGTTCCAACCAGATTCCTAATCAGTGACAACACCTGATAGCACTGATCTCATTTAATTAGCTGGTATTATTTTTTTTCTATTACTCTACATTGAGAAAAGCACAGCAGCATGATTTTTACATTTATAAGACATTTAGAAATATTTCTGCTTTTGCTATAGATTTAAATGCTTCACTTACATTATATTTTGCCCTTTCTCTGTGCAGTTTTTCCCCCTTTGTTGTTTCTTATTAATGACAATTAAAAATGAGCAGAGCAGACATGCTGGCAAACAACACTGAATAATCAAAGGCTGCACGTTCTTTAGCATCAGACCCACTAATTAGTAAGTAATGGATTAATTAAAAAATTAGAACACCTAGAAAAGTAGAATGAAAATCAAGATGAAAATATTGTTAAAAAGAAAAAAAAATACATTACTCCCATATAACTGCTTGGTACATTTTAATATATATATATATATTTTTTACCAAACTTTGTTCCCAAAACATAGAACTTGGGGAAATAACACATCACCTAATTAGCCCAGAGGTCCACTTAAAAACAGAAGCTGGTTGGAACAAAAACTTGCAGCCACAGGGTGGCACAGGACTGCCAAATATCGAGAAATAAAAACGGGCCAGCTAATTTTCTTGTTTCTGTAGTGTCAACAAATTTAAATCAAATCAATTCAAAGCACTTTTTAGATTTTGGGTTATTTGGTTTTTCTATTCTAGGAGTTGTTTTTTACCCCTAACTATTGTAACACTGAAATGTCCGTTCTTAGTGTATACCTACTGCCCTAACTGTACAATCCAGCCAAATTTCATTTTTTAAGTAAATGGGAAATTGTGTTTTTGTTGATGAGTGAATGAGTAAGCCAATCATGGTTTTCATTTTACATATATAGATTATTACATTATAAAGCAGACCAAAAACAAAAAAACCCTCATTTTATGGTACAAAAATTAAGGTGAATTACTTGATATATCAACATATTCCTTAAACCCTTATTTAAGGAGGCTAATACTCTTGGAAATTATTTTAGAATTAGAAATTAATAAATGAAAACCTTTTTCCCCAGATGAATTATAATATCCATCTAGGTTTACAAATGACTCTGTAAAACTCTGAATTGGACAGAAATGAATATATTCACATCCATCACCTTACAGAACCTACAGACAATGTGGCAATTTAGGGTTAGTGGAGCCGTGTGTATAAATGTGTGGACAAAATAATGTTTATCTCATGCAAAACCACATGCTTTGTAATCACAAATGTATGTACTGCATGCTGATTTGTATATAAAATTAAGAATTTCACTGAATTCTATACGCCTGCCAACAATGACCCTATAAACCTTAGCTCCTTGACTATACATTTGTTATTAAACAACACATTAGAAACAATTTGGGGTAAGCACGTGTTCTTAGTGTAGTTTAGTTACAAATCTTAACCTTTTCTATGATATATGAGATTAATTAGATTTATTTCTTTCTGATTGGTTTTATGTATTGAAAACTGTGTTTAATTGTTTTAATGCATATTTGCATACATCTGCAAATAAATAAAAGAGAGAAGAAGGAAGAAAGTCATTTTGTTTCAATATTTCCCAATTTAGAACTGTTTTTTAATTCCCTAATAGCAAAGACCTCACTTGCAATTTGTTGCTCAGCAATTCTGCTCTTGAAGTTCCAGTCATTTCAAACAATACATGTGGATTGGTAACGCTACCTTGGCCCTAAGTGTGTGTGAGTGTGTTCACCCTGTGATGGACTGACGCCCTATCCATGGATTGTTCTTGCCTTGTGTCCTATGCTTGCCGAGAAACCTGCAACCCTGATCAGAATTACGTGGCCTTAGAAAATTGTATGGTACATGTAATATGAAAAAAAAAATGAAAAGAATGCAGCCTGCTGTTAAAAAACTAAATGCAACTGTAAACAAAGATGAAATGCATGTGTGGAAAGAAAACAAATGATAAACAGTGTTGCATTGTCTTATAACCAGATTTTCTTAGTGACATTCCCCCCCCATTTTGTTTCTTGTTTTTCACACATGTAAAGGTAACTTTTTGACTAATGATGAAAACTGATATTTACATATTCTAAATTTATTACCCCTGCTGATGTTTTGGCAATGCAGACAATGAGAGGTTGAGCTTTTAGCTACAGGGCCCCAAAGCTGTGTAATAATCTGCTTGCTTGCATAAGACTTTAGTCTCAGCATACCCTGCTTAGAGCTGCTGATTATTAGCTCTTGTTATTGCATCTCTGTCTCGTTGTCATTTGTACTAAAATGAATTATTACAATAATTATAAGCCATTACTAATGCTCTATTCTGTTCCCTTTCTCTGTAACTTACTGTGGCATTTGGTGCCAGTGCTCTGCTTCTAAGATGTCCATGGAAAACACATCAGATATACTGGGAGCCTTAAAATCCAAAGATGGAAAGGATTTTGTCTTCTTACTAGAATTTCCAATACAAACATACTGTACAATGCCAAGGAGGGTGGCTAACTTTGTCCTTCGCTTGTGCATTACAACCAAGCATGGGCCCGCCAGAGACTGGAGGTTTTCTTCTCCTTTCTTCCTATTGTCAACGCAATAATAATATCAATGGACAGACAATGCGAGAACTCTTTCACGTTACTCAGTTTGAAACTACACTGTTTTACTGAATCTTTAAAGTAACCGGTATGTTTATGTGTGTGCATTATGTTATTTGCAATGGTTGTAATTTTACTTTGCCTGTGAATGTGTTACAGCACTCGGAGCCTGTACTCAGTGAAGTGTGCTATATTCAAAAATAATCCGAATTGAAAAATGAAACATATTGTCATTTGGCAGACTTTTGTAACCTGTCATAAAGTAATCAGACTTCTTTGCACCTTGAAACTAACAGATTCCCTGAAACAGGCATGTAATGACCCCGAGCACTTTCATTTCTGATGGTTTTAGTTTTGTGAAACTCTCATATAAAATTGAGTACAAAAGCAAACAACTAGTCAACAGATTAGAGAAACTTCTATTTTATGCAATTTTGTATCTTGAGTTCACAGCATCAATATCAACTATTACTGAAGATCGAATGAATTGTAATAAAGCAGTTAATTATATACAAAAACAATACAGAGTTGCAGGAATGTCAAAAACTGAATGACAGGTATCAATAGTCTTCTCTAGGACAAAGAGGAAAAACTTGGCCTTAATTCAAAATTACTTTAAACATTTTTTGGAAAAAAAAGTCTTTGATTAATTGTCTTCCCATACACTACTCACATTCTTCACCACAGAACTTCCCACAGATTTTCTAAAATTTGAGCGTAGAGTAATACACCTCTATTTTCTTACGTGCTTGGGCAGACTCAATAGATAGGTCACCTGTCCTCTTCAGTGCACAGAAAGATAAAACACTCACACTCGGGCAAACTAGAAAAAGTCTTTTAATGTGATAGCATTTGTCTGGGAAGGAACAGAAGACCCCCGAGAAAAGCCCAACACAGAAGGTAAATCAGCTGGAATTCTGTGATGCAGTAAGACTACCTAAAGTGCCGGGTTATTGTGCGACCTCCACGCTAGTATATTAAAGTGTTTTATTTTGCTTATTTTTATTGACTATGTAATGGTTTTGACTACAATGATGATGTTCTTTAAACAGCATTCGGTTTAATCCGAGACACATAAGTAACAATACAGACCTTGATAGCAAAACTGTAACAGTTGATGGCAGCTTGCAGATGCTCCTCAAAACCTGGGCATCTCAGTCTGTATGTTTCGTGCTCAGCTTCCATAAAGAGACGTGCAGCTTCAGTCAGGGACAAGGCCTCGCCAGGAGCGTTGAATAGTGTCTGCTCACAGCTGAAACAGAGCAGAAAGAAGTCACCGTCACAACACAACAGTGTTCAACAAAGCAAATACCACCTATGATAATCAGGCATACATACTGACATGGAATGATAAATATGAAAAGAAATGGGTTATTTTAAAAATCGTTTGATGTGCAACACCTACCCTAACACTTTTGAATACCATGTTATTTCCTGCCAATTTACAAAATACTTTAGAAGTATCTTGGCTGTAAAGAAATCATCACAACAATTAGTGCAATGACGTAAAAGTACTGTTAATGTAAACAGTGTCAATGCATGTAGAGTTTGGGGCCTAACCCCGTAAAACACAAACTATAATAATATCATTTAGAATACATAAACAGCACTGACAGCAGTAACAAAAATGAAGACTAAAGAAACAAACATCAATAAGACAATAACAATGAAACGTGAAGCGCATTGTAGAAAGATAAAACATCAAGAATAATTAAAAGAATGAAACAAACCTGTTTGTCATTAAATTTACTGTTTGTTTTCTTGCTTTTTTTAACCCAAGATGGAAGGAAAACAAGCCACAACAGAAAGAGAATAAAGAAACTTAGACAGTGGATAAAAACATTCAGACAAGTACATGCAGCACAGATGGAGTGATCATACAGCAAGAAGAACTAGAAAACGGAAAAGGATGGACAGCACACAGACAGGTACCAAAAAGGGAAGAGAATGCATTTAAAAATTACCTTTTTATTCACTTACAGTATATAAACCAGAACATGTCACACAAATCATGTAGTATCATACAGTATTATATGGAAAAAACATACTAAACTAGCAGTTGGCACAAGCTCAGGAGTGAAAGATCCGAACCAATCTGCCTGACCTTTTTGAATGGGCAGACCTAGTAGGAGACTGAGTGACTCCATTGTAGGGTGCAGTGAAGCACGCACTTACTTGTACTGGGCCAATTCAGGCTTTCCAGTTACTTTAACATGTACAGCTTTGGGACATGGAAGAAAACCAGAGTACTTAAAACTATAAGGATTCTGGGAGAAAACGAAAATTCCCCACTGTCTGAGCATAACACCAGCTGTGAGGCAACTGCACCAACTACTGCGCCACCATACTGCCAATGCAAAAATATTTAAATAATAAGAATATGCACAAGGAACCTTCTTGGGGGGAATTTTTTTTTTTTCTATTCTCTTTTAACCATGCACCTTCATTTGTTTTAGCAAGTACAAAATATCAAGTGTTTTTCTTACCGTGCCATTGCCAAGTTACAAAAAGCTGCATACTGGAGACAGTCTTGTTGCTTGAGCTCCTTGGCCAGCTGACCTGCCACAGATATTACATACACACACAGTAACTTTAAAAGCAGTATTTGGAGTTAAACATTTCTGGATTATTACAAATGAAAAAATAAAATGAAAAGAGCAAAGGAGAAACAAAACCTCACAGCATCTAACAGACAACTATACTTACCAAACTGTTCACTTGCTTCTGCAACATTTGGCTTCCGAAGAAAACGCCTGAAAGACAAAATGTGCAACAGCTAAGTTATAAGTCATTTTCCTACTGTAGTGCTGTTTTGGTGCATGTGATACCAAACCAAATCACTTTGGATGTACTGTGTTTTTGCTAAATGGGTCTAATGCACAAATCTATGACAAGCCGAATTAAAATTTAGAGATATCTCAAAATAAATTTTAAGATATCTGGAAATGCATTTTAAATATCTCAAACTGAATTACAGATTTCTAAAAATGCATCTATTTTAAGATATCTAAAATGCATTTTATGATATCTCAAATAGATTTCAAGATATCTTAAATCAATCAATCAATCAATCAACATTTATTTATATAGCACATATTCATACAAAAAATGTAGCTCAAAGTGCTTTACAAAATGAATAGAAAAATAGAAGACACAATAAAAAATAAACATAGGTCAACATTAATTAACATAGAATAAGAGTAAGGTCCGATGGCCAGGGTGGACAGAAAAAACAAAAAAAACTCCAAAGGCTGGAGAAAAAATAAAATCTGTAGGGGTTCCAGACCACGAGACCACCCAGTCCCCTCTGGGCAATCTACCTAACATAAGTCAAACAGTCCTCTTTGTATTTAGGGTTTTCATGGAAGGACCTGATGATGATGGTCACGTAGACTTCTGGCTTTCAGTCCATCAATGTTGGTGCATCATGATGCTTTGAGTAGGTGGTGGTGGCGCAGGCCGCATTTAAGATAACTTAAAATTCACTGTTGTTTTGAGATATCTAAAATACATTTTTAGATATGTAAAATTCATTTAATGGTATATTAAAATGGGTCTCTGCTCCATTACAGACATCTATAATACAATCTCTCTCTCTCTCCCTATATATATATATATATATATATATATATATATATATAGTATATCAATATAGAGTACATATATATACACACACACAATATAGAGTACATATATATACACACACACATATATATATATATATATATATATATATATATATATATATATATATATATATATATATATATACACACACACACATACACACAGGTGCGGGTCATAAAATTAGAATATCATGACAAAGTTGATTTATTTCAGTAATTCCATTCAAAATGTGAAACTTGTATATTAGATTCATTCATGACACAGACTGATGTATTTCAAATGTTTATTTCTTTTTAATTTTGATGATTATAACTGACAACTAATGAAAGTCCCAAATTCAATATCTCGGAAAATTAGAATATTGTGAAAAGGTTCAATATTGAAGACACCTGGTGCCACACTCTAATCAGCTAATTAACTCAAAACACCTATAAAGCCTTTAAATGGTCTCTCAGTCGAGTTCTGTAGGCTACACAATCATGGGGAAGACTGCTGACTTGACAGTTGTCCAAAAGACGACCATTGACACCTTGCACAAGGAGGGCAAGACACCAAAGGTCATTGCTAAAGAGGCTGGCTGTTCACAGAGCTCTGTGTCCAAGCACATTAATAGAGAGGCGAAGGGAAGGACAAGATGTGGTAGAAAAAAATGTACAAGCAATAGGGATAACCGCACCCTGGAGAGGATTGTGAAACAAAACCCATTCAAAACTGTGGGGGAGATTCACAAAGAGTGGACTGCAGCTGGAGTCAGTGCTTCAAGAACCACCACGCACAGATGTATGCAAGACATGGGTTTCAGCTGTCGCATTCCTTGTGTCAAGCCACTCTTGAACAAGAGGCAACGTCGGAAGTGTCTCGCCTGGGCTAAAGACAAAAAGGACTGGACTGCTGCTGAGTGGCCCAAAGTTAATTTGCATTTCCTTTGGAAATCAAGGTCCCAGAGTCTGGAGGAAGAGAGGAGAGGCGCAGAATCCACGTTGCTTGAGGTCCAGTGTAAAGTTTCCACAGTCAGTGATGGTTTGGGGTGCCATGTCATCTGCTGGTGTTGGTCCATTGTGTTTTCTGAGGTCCAAGGTCAACACCGCCGTCTACCAGGAACTTTTAGAGCACTTCATGCTTCCTGCTGCTGATGAACTTTGTGGAGATGCAGATTTCATTTTCCAACAGGACCTGGCACCTGCACATAGTGGCAAAGCTACCAGTACCTGGTTTAAGGACCATGGTATCCCTGTTCTTGATTGGCCAGCAAACTCGCCTGACCTTAACCCCATAGAAAATCTATGGGGTATTGTGAAGAGGAAGATGCAATACGCCAGACCCCACAATTCAGAAGAGCTGAAGGCCACTATCAGAGCAACATGGGCTCTCATAACACCTGAGCAGTGCCACAGACTGATCGACTCCATGCCACGCCACATTGCTGCAGTAATCCAGGCCAAAGGAGCCCCAACTAAATATTGAGTGCTGTACATGCTCATACTTTTCATGATAATACCTTTCAGTTGGCCAACATTTCTAAAAATCCTTTTTTTGCATTGGTCTTAATTGATATTCTAATTTTCCGAGATACTGAATTTGGGACTTTCATTAGTTGTCAGTTATAATCATCAAAAGTAAAAGAAATAAACATTTGAAATACATCAGTCTGTGTGTAATGAATGAATCTAATATACAAGTTTTGTCATGATATTCTAATTTTATGACCAGCACCTGTATATATAAAAGCCAATTATCACTGACATTACCATGAGGACTTGAAATTTGGAATGTAGGTTACCCTTGGTCCATAGGTGCTCACTAAGAAACGGTTTTAAAAATGTCGTGGTCCAGGCCCGTTCTGTCTGTATGTCTGTCCGCTTTTCACGAGAGAATTACTTAACGGATTTCGATCTGGTTGTTTTCTAGAATTTGCTTGAACTTTCCAGTTGATTTTGCGGCTTCTCTCATCGCGCTAAGTACCATAGTTCGCTTGCGGTACCGATGTATTTATGCAAATCCAAGAGAGTGGCTGTGGGCCGAGAGCAGGGGGCGGGGCCTTCCTCATTCCCTCGCCAGCCTCTGTTCGAGTTCGTCTACGTCTCGCTACGTGTTGAAGTGCACTTTGCCTCTGCTTAGCTAGCGATACATGTTTGTTCAACTGACATTATCATCTACAGATTGTTAAGGAGTAACGTTTGACGTTTTTGAGAGAGAGATCAGAGCTCCGTGTGTTTTAGAGGTTAGCTGCTGATTGCCAGAGATTTCAAGGCTATGTGCTTTTCTCCCACGCGGGGAATGCTTTCTCGTCAGAGCTGAACACGATCACATATCGTGCCAACGTCTATTGATTTTTATAAAGTCTGTCCTGTTTCATTACTATGTGGGCACAGTCACGGGATACAGCTAGTTTTAGATATGTGAAATACATTTCCAGATATCTCAAAACAGCTTCCTGTCCATTTTCAGATATCCCAAACACATTTTCAGATATCTCAAAATCACTTTCTGCTTATTTAAAGATATCTCAAATACATTTTAAGATATCTTATAATAAACAGGAAGTCTCATGGAAAGAATAGGAATTTTTACAGGAAATGGTTTTGAGACATCTTGAAATGCTTGATAGGTCAATTTAAGATATCTGAAAATTCATTTGAAGTGCAGGCATGGTTATTTGGAGATTTTTGAAAATGTATTTGAGATGTCTTGAAATCCATTTAAGATATCTCAAAATGTATTGCACATATCTTAAAATGTAAGGGAAATTATTTTAAGATATCTCAAACCGAGTTTCGGATATCTTAAAAAGTAAATTACATTTTAAGATATCTGACATTCATATTGAGATATCTCTAAATGTCAATTCGGCTTGCCATACAAATCATTAATAAATTCTCCAGTTTGACACACAGCACTTCTTCCCAGCAATGATTTACAAGTACAGCATCTCTTACAATGAGGTTAAGCGTTTCGGAGAAAGGCTGCAAAGACAAGAAACAATGGCAACCTATCATCTGGAGTTCACAAGATGTACAAATTGTTTTACTCTCAATTTTGGGTAAAAATAGTAACCTACAGAAAAGGAATAGAAACCTATACACCATTATTTCACACTTCATGTTAGTTTGTTGCAAACCTAAAAAGATATAAAAAAAAAAAAAAAAAACGAGTGGCAGCAGTTGTCATCACCACGGGTACCGAGTCTGATTAACACGCTGCCACTCTGCACTAAGACAAGGACGTGGAATGAAGGCATTGATTCGAATAGCAATTGTGACCTAAAACAGTCCATTGGCATTCTTGTGCTAAGCAATTAGATAATCCTCATGTAACTTTTGCCAAATTTATTAAGTCTATAGAATTAGCAATTGTGTTTAGTTTAATTCAAAGACTTTAAAATAAATGATTTATGAGCTGTTTATTCTAAACAAAAATGCTAGTTCATTTTGGAAAATTAAAATGCTTAATACTTTTTCTTGTGTAGCTATTCTCATTTTTATCTTTTTTTAACTAGACTTCTCCAATAGAGATTTCAGCGTGACTTGTATGGTTGGATGCCTGTCCTGATGCCAACCCTCTCAATTATCCAAGTATTAAAATACTTAACACATGCACCCTTTTTGAAACACCGAAAACACCACTAACAAATTAATGTGAAATGTTTAGCGCAGGCTGGTAAATAAAACAAGCTGATGAAACAATATGATGATGTTTTCTTTTTTACATTTTCATAGTTAAAACACAACAAAAACATTTTATTTACATTATCAACAACAGATTCACTTGCTGAATCTGTTTATTTCACCCCAACATTGTGTGGTGCTAGGACTTGTCTAAGAACACTGGATGCAAAGCAAACCTTGAGGAGAGCTCAGCCAGTTTTTGGACACGCTCTGTAATGTAATTCATACAAGAAAACTCGGTATCATTCTCTCCATGTAATATTCAGAATAAAGTTGAACAAAAACTGGATGCAGCACCAATTATAAACTTCTCTTAACAGGTTTATGGGGTGTGAGGGATGAACCGATGTAAACACAGAAGAATGTGCCAAGCCCCCAAATGGACTCTGGATACGAGAGCGCTAACCACTGCGCCAACGTGTCACCCTATACATTTTTTCTATAGAAATATTTCTTGAAGTGCGTGTGAGTGTATGAACGTACACATTAAAATTCATATGAATATGGTTTTCCTCATATCTTCAGTATCGGTTTCTGCTTTATATAAATATTCCAACTATATGATTAACACGCTTTCACTTCACCCGGCCAGTAACAATAAACGCTATCCGCTGCATATTCTCCATCCTTCCAGCCATTGCTAACCGCCTGCCTTACGACCGATGCCGTCAAAGTAGGCTCCAGCTACACGTAAAGCTGGATATATATATATATATATATATATATATATATATATATATATATATCATTTCTGAAGAGACGTCACACATTGTTTTGATTTTCTTATAATACCAAGGCGCTTGAATAACACATCTATCTATCTGTTTCTTTCTTTCTTTACATTTCTTAACAAGCCAAGCCTTTCCATTCAGCGTTTAAAAATTCAACTAGCTGCTTAGCGGCATTTTTGTATTTAACAATGGGTTGACAGTAAGCTTACTTTTTCAGTTTATTCGAGACAGCTCGGTAGCGGAGCAGGAAGTCACTTTCGGCAGCCATCTTAACTAAAGGTACTGCGGCTGCGCATAAGAGCCGTGTTCCGCATTGATAACTTCCGCAATCTGAAGCCATGGGCGCCATGTTGGGTGAGGGCAAATATTCAACTTTAGTAATTTGAGGTTATTGCTTTGTTTCTTTTATGCTTAATCATATTCACAACAAAGTAAGTAAAAATCGGAGTACTTCATAAGTATGTATGCTAAATGTCTTAATATGTTTGGTAAAACACCTGATTTCACAGTAATTCCATATGATTTCTGACAGGCAGGTTAAATCAGTGCAAAAACCTTAAAAGACTAAATGTAGGAAGATGTTTATAATGTCAGGGCATCACTACTGATTCTACTAACATAAGATTATTTTGTTTTTTATTACTGTGATCTACATGAGATAGAAGTAAGAAGCAAATATGAGTGCTGGTTCAGCACAGCTGTTATGTGCCCAGTGGTTTTGGGGCACAGCAGCTTCTCAGGTGAATGTTAATAAAACAGATGGTGACCAGGGTAAGTGGGATCAACAACACGTTTTTTCTACTCACTTAAGCAGCTATGAAGATCTTCAAGGATAGGCGAAATGGCAACCAGTGACCTTGTTTTCAGGAGATGCAAGCTGTTTGCTGTCTGAGCGAGTTGAAGCTGTGACTGAGGACATGACGATGCTCTTCTTCAAGGCCCTCTAAAACTGGATCAGTATTGACTGGGTGACAGACAAGTCACATTCCCAGCTTTGCCTACTTGTTTAAGCAAAGAACATGATGCAATTGAGCAATTGAATTTATAATGTGTACAGTATGTGAGAAACAACATTTGATTTGATTTGTTTGTCCCCTTTTAGTGGTTTGAAGATTGTGGGTCCCAGGAAGTTACATGTCTCCATCACCATAACTGTTGTCTTGTTCATTTAAGTGGAAACCGTTTTAACTGTATTAAACTCAAGATTAGTCCTCCGTGAGCTAAGATGGTTGGCCTTCTTCCTTTTACTTCTAGATTTCCCCTCAGTTATCAGTGATGAGACCCAATCCATGCTGTATCACCCTTTAAACACAAGTAATCTGGCTGTGCCACTAGAGGAGCAGTCATTAGTGTGTAGAGGGTACAGCACACAGTCCAGCATTGCTCAGCTGCTAATGGTCTAAGAACAGCCATCTGTCCATATCTGTTGCTGTTTATCAAGCACTTTGAGATCCATGGAAGTCCTACATTTTGTTGGGCAAAGCTAAAGTGGAGAATTGCTTGTATTATTGTACTAAACACTGAACTGAAATCCACCAAAAGACCTTTGCCTAAGTACCAGGACAGTCCAGATGTTGCAAAACGTTAGAAAGGAAGGTCAAAGTGTGATACATGGTTACTGACAAAATAACCAGTATTTTTTCATTTATAAGGGGTGTCCAATAATTTATCTACCTGAGTATGAAAGAAAGTAGCAAGCATGTTGAAAGAAGTCTGGGTATGCTGTGACATATCCCAAGGTTACTCCTGCACAGTTGTGGCTCATTGCGAATCTAACATTTTAAGAAACAGGATGTCAGGAGAGTCCTCGTGTGAATCAAGTAAGCTTCTTCACGACAATGTGCCAGTTCACATGTCACATCAATCACAGGCTGCCATTTGAGAATGTGGGTTCCAGCCACTGAACCATCCACCCTGCAGTCCTGCTCCTGCTTATTTCCTGTTGTGAGTTTTGAAGAAATATCTCCATGGACAGCGGTTTTCAAGTGACGAAGACGTTAAGGCAGCTGTGACGTCCTGGTTTAGCAGAAGATTTTTTTTAAAGGGGTTAAAGTCATTGCAGAAAAAGTGGATGAAGTGTATGGAGCTATCAGGGGACTATATTGAAAAATAAAACAAGCAATTTTTGGAAACTTTTTTCTTTCTTACTGAGGTAGAAAAATTATTGAACACCCCTCATCAAAGTAGTTTACTCTTAATAAAATGTTTGTAAAGTAAGACTTTTTGTCAGGTGTTCACAGTGCTGTCCTTTTTTTCACTTGAAGAGGAGGAGCAGGAGGAGATTGAGGGCATGCAGGGTGTTGCTGCACCCACCACATGACAAACCACCTAAGGATCCCAAATTTGGACCCAAGTGCAGCCGTGCAGCGGGTGACACCTCAGCACCACACTAGTTTGAATGAAATGGAACAGCATGAGGTTTTTTTTACAGTGGTTGGAGTGCCAATCCAGCCAGCAATCCCTGAGTTTTCATTGCAAGTTGGGGGACTTGCTTTCAGTACTGGAAGCAGGTTAACGTCATACCCAGGATAGAGCAAATGCTGGGTCTAAGGACCTTGCTCAAGGGCTCCACAGAGTGGAATCACTTTTAGAATTTATGGGATTTGAAATGGCAATCAGAAGATCTCTTGCCTCAGGTTTAAAATCGGGCAGAGTAGCTTTGGTTGTTGGCTCTCGCCTCTTTCTCTTCGGTGGGGGTTAAATTTTGCTTTCTTAAGTATGACTTGATTTTATGGAATGTTACCTGCTTCTAGTTAAAGTCAATAAAAAATAAAATTAAATAAAATCAAGCAGGGCCAAAAGCAGCTTCAAAATTCTTTCCTTGGCCTTATTTTTTCTCCCCTGTCTTTCATTTGTTCTACATCACAGGGATTAGAACAGTCTAGGTGAGAACAGGCCATTCAGCTCAACAAAGCTAACCAGTCCTATCCACTTAATTCTTCTAAAATAACATCAAGTCGAGTTTTGAAAGTCCCTAAAGTCCTACTGTCTACCACACTACTTGGTAGCTTATTCCAAGTGTCAATGGTCAATCCACTGGACTAATTTCTTTCGTAATTTTAAACATTTCAGTCAGGTCTCCTCTTAGTCTTATTTTACTTAAACTGAAAAGGCTCAGCTATTTTCATCTTTCCTCATAAAACATCCCCTTTAGCCCTGAAATTGGCCTAGTCGTTCATCTCTTGACCTTTTCTAGCGCTGCTATGTCCGTTTTGTAGCCTGGAGACCAGGGCCGGATTTAGACTCGATAAGGCCCTAAGCTATTTGAGACATGGGGTCCTTTATAAGTCCAGATATTCTATGTAAGTGCCAAATATGATTTGTTTTGGGGGCCCCAAGCTATAGCTTGTGTAGCTTATATGTAAATCCTGCACTGCTGGAGACCAAAACTCCACACAGTACTCAAGATGAGGCCTCACCAGTGCGTTATAAACCTTGAGCAGAACATCCTTGGACTTGTACACCACACATCGTGCTATACTGTATAACCTAACATTCTCTTAGCCTTCTTAATGGCTTCTGAACACTGTCTGGCAGTTGATAGCTTAGAGTCCACTGCAACTCCTAAATCCTTCTCGTAAGGGGTACTTTTCAGACCTCCCATTGTGTATTCAAACCAAATACTTTTAAGCGATGTGTCTGTTGGGTGGTGCGCTCCGGCATGGAGGTAGCAGTGTGGGCTTTGTTTAGCTCTCATCCCCTTCCATGGCTGGTTCTTGCCTTGCGCTCGTTACTTCCAGGTCCATATCATCCTTTACAAACCAAACAATTTCAGATGGTGGATGCACTTTTGCTAGTTTGTAAAGATCTGAATATAAACTTCATATTTTCATGTAAACTGGTAAAGCAACTTTCATCCTGCTTGAACTGATCTCATCCATTTCGGGAGATGGACGTCTGAGACTGAACTCCGTTAGCAGCAGTGTTATTTTACATTTTTCTCTTACTATCATCCTGAGATATTCTGTATTTACTCAACCTGTGGGGCATATGCAAGTATATGCAAGCAGGAGCAGAAAAAAATAAGGCTTAGTTTGAAATGGAAAAGACAGCTAAAGCTTCACGTAAACAGGTCTCACGTTCAAGGTACAGCCTGCCAGAGACTGACCTGGAAAAGACAGGTGAAAGAACAAATCTCCGGGGACCTGACACTGCAGCATTGGCTCCAGCCAAGATCGAAAGTGTGAACGAAACTGCAAGTGAGTTAGGCCTGGAGAACTTATTGATTCCAGAAGGTTCATTGGAACTTAGCATGGCCTTACTATTCGCGTTGTCAATTACCTGCTGCAAGTCAGCGGCACCAACTCCAACCAGGCTTGCTATTCCGCCCATGGAGCATGGAAAAGACTGAAACAAACAGTCTGAGCTGAAGGTAAAGATCACCGCAATAGTTACCGCAATAACTACCACTATTGGGGGGGACATAAAGGAGCTAATGAGTAATATAAAGATGGTTACAAATGATTTAAGGAAACATATAAAGGGCATGAACTTGACAAACAAGAAGTTGCTTCAGGATATTAAAAATCAGGAGAAATGTTTAGCAATCGCTTTGAGGAAACCTTTAAAGATATGCTAGAAAAAACTAAGGAAAAAATACAGGAAAATGCAAATAAGTATGAGAATAAATTTAGAGCACTTGGTGCTCAGTTTGAAGATGTTAAGCAAATTTCCACAACTCATACTGAAATAGTTGAACAATTGGCATCTGCCACTGACGAAAAAGCAACAGCAATGGCTACAAAATCCAAATGCAAAGTGCTTGGAGACAGACTAACTGCGCTGGAAGATGGATATAGAAGAAATAATACAAGAATTGAAGGTCTTCCTGAAAATCGTGAAAGAGAGAACAAGAGGAAGCTATTTGTAATCTATCTTTTTACCCCCACAACTGTAAATGCCAACATAACAATAGGCTTCACAGCCAAAATTCAAAATTAGGGATAAAGCTATCTTACGTAATAATGTACTACCTTAATTTAAGGCTATAAAATGTTAACAAAAGTTCAGAAGCAATGTTTCTATGACCAAGCTGAACTTTGTGAGCTGGAATGTCAAAGTTCTCAATCATGAATTAAAGGGGAAGAAAGTATTCTCTCTCCTAACAGGTCTAAATGCCAAGACAGTATTTTTGCAGGAGACTCACTTATTAAGCAGGGATCAGTTTTGGTTGCAAATTGATTAGACTTGCCAAATCTAATTCCACTCCAGCTATAGAAAGAAAACTAGAGGCGTGGGAATCTTAATACATAGAACAATTTCATTTGTAGTATCAGATGTAGTATCTGACCCTTTCTCTCTCTCTCTCTCTCTCTCTCTTTGGTGGGGTTGAATGGAATTTAGCCTTGTTAAGTTTGACTTGATTGTACGGAATGTTACTTGCTTTTAATAAAATCAATAAAAAAGTTTCATCCTGTTTCCTCTATTATCTATACACTTCAAGGTATTTTTATGTTCTTCATGTTGGTAGTTTATTAAAAATTATTCACTCATTTATTCATTTTCTACCACTTATCCAAAGCCGGGATGCGAGTGCAAAAGTCTTAGCAATGAGGCCCACATATCCCTTTCCCCAGCCACACTTGCTAACTCATACTATGTGATTCCGAGATATTATCAAGCCATCTAGGAGATATAATTCTCCCACTGATCCCTAGGTATTCCCCTGGGTCTCCTCCCAGCTAGTTGGGCCCATAAAATGTCCACAGGGAGATGTCCAGGAGGAATCAGTATAAAATGCCCAAACCACCTCAATTGACTCTTCTCTGTATCTGGTGGGTCAGCGGCTCAGGTGAGGGAAGGGACGTACACTCACCTGCCACTTTATTAGATACACCCGCTCAACTGCTTGTTAATGCAAATATCTAATCAGCCAATCACATTTGCATTTCAATGCATTTCGTCCTGTAGACATTGTTGAGACGATATGCTGAAGTTCAAACTGAGCATCAGAATGGAGAAAAAATAGTAATATAAGCGACTTTGAATGTGACATGGTTGTTGCTGCCACACAGGTCAGTCTGAGTATTTCAGAAACTGCTGATCTACTGGGATTTTCACGCACCACCATCTGTAAACTTTACAGAGATGGTCCGAAAAAGGGTATATATCTAGTGTCCTCTACAAGTGGGAGGTGACTTAGTGCCTCAAGTGGTTTTATTCATTTGTGAGGGCAAAAAGGGATAGTGAGATCAACAGATGGACAGGGGAAGTGAGCACAGTTATGCATTTGCTATACTGATGTATAGTGGTGAAGAAGGAGCTGAGCCCAGAAGGTTAAACTCTTGATTTACTAGTCACTGGCCACTTTATTAGGTACACCTTGCTAGTACCAGGTTGGACCCCCTTTTACCTTCAGAACCACCGTAATTCTTTATGGCATAAATTCAACAAGGTGCTTGATGCATTCTTCAGGGATTTTTGGCCCATATTGACATGATAGTATCACACAGTACAAGCAAGGTGCAAAGTTCCCATTCCACCACATCCCAATGGTGCTGTACTGGATTGAGATCTGGTAACTGTGGAGGCCATTTAAGAACAGTCAACTCACTGTCATGTTAAAACAGTTTGAGTTGATTTAAGGTTTGTGATATGGTGGGTTATCTTTCTGGAAGTAGCCATCAGAAGACAGGGACACTGGAGTCATAAAGGGATGGACATGATCAGCAACAACACTCGGGTAGGCTGTTTCATTTAAACAATGCTCAAATGGTACTAAGGGGCCCAATGTGTTCCAAGAAAATATCCCCCACACCATTACACCACCACCAGCCTGAACAATTGATAAAAGGCAGGATGGATCCATGTTTTCATGTTGTTGACACCAAATTCTGACCGTACCATCCAAATATCGCTGCAGAAATTGAGACTCATCAGACCAGGCAACATTTTTCCAATCTTCTCTTGTCCAATTTTGGTAAGCCCATTTGAATTGTAGACTCACTTGCCTCTTCTTAGCTGACAAGAGTGGCATCCGGTGTGGTCTCTTGCTGCTGTAGCCCATCTGCTTCAAGGTTCAATGTGTTGTGCTCTTCTGCATACCTCAGTTGTAATGAGTGGTTATTTGAATTACTGTTGCCTTTCTATCAGCTTGAACCAGTCTGGCCATTCACCTCTGGCATCAACAAGGCATTTTCTAAAGTCAGATTAAAAGATCTGCACCCTTATTCTGTCATTGGTTGAGAGGTGTTGAAAGGCTTACAAGGTTAATAATGTTTCATAAGGTTTTTCACTCAATACCACTGGTGTGCATGTCTTCCATCTAAAAATGAATGATGTGTACCTCTAGTTGACCTCCTGCTGTGAGTGTTGATTCCCTTTGACTTTTGATGGACAACGTCTAACTAGAGCTTTCTCAGGTATTGTATTCATTTTCTAGATTGAGATGATGTACTTTTATTTAATTTTCATTAAGTAGTTTGCTCCGAGTCCCACATTTAACCATTCCAGATTCATAGACATGGAGCATTGAGCACAAGCCTGGGGTCCTGGATGCATATCCTCTCAGTGGTTGTAATCAGAATATAAGTTTAATATGTGATTGTGCTCTGTGCAAATAATTTAAATCTGCTTTTCTTTTCTTCTCACATGTACAGCTAACACAAAGTCAGATTTAGTACACAGGGACTTGTCATTTAGAACTGATAGATAGATAGATAGATAGATAGATAGATAGATAGATAGATAGATAGATAGATAGATAGATAGATAGATAGATAGATAGATAGATAGATAGATAGATAGATAGACTTTATTAATCCCAAGGGGAAATTCACATACTTCAGCAGCAGCAAACTGATAAAAAACAATATTAAAGAGTGATAAAAATGCAGGAATAACAGACAATAACTTTGTATAATATTAACGTTTACCCCTCCGGGTGGAACTGAAGAGTCGCATAGTGTGGGGGAGGAATGATCTCCTTAGTCTGTCAGTGGAGCAGGACGGTAACAGCAGTCTGCCGCTGAAGCTGCTCCTCTGTCTCGAGATGATCCTGTTCAGTGGATGCAGTGGATTCTCCATGACTGACAGGAGCCTGCTCAGCGCTCGTCGCTCTGCCACGGATGTCAAACTGTCCAGCTCTGTGCCTATAATAGAGCCTGCCTTCCTCACCAGTTTTTCCAGGTGTGATTCGTCCTTCTTCTTTATGCTGCCTCCCCAGCACACCACCATGTAGAAGAGGGCACTCGCCACAACCGTCTGATAGAACATCTGCAGCCTCTTATTGCAGATGTTGAAGGACGCCAGCCTTCTAAGGAAGTATAGTCAGCTCTGTCCTCTCTTTCACAGAGCATCAGTATTGGCAGTCCAGTCCAATTTAACATTCAGCTGCACTCCCACGTATTTATAGGACCGTACCCTCTGCCTACAGTCTCCTTTGATAATTACAGGGTCCATGAGGGGCTTTGGTCTCCTAAAATCCACCACCAGCTCTTTGGTTTTGCTGGTGTTCAGTTGTAGGTGGTTTGAGTCGCACCATTTAACAAAGTCCTTGATTAGGTTCCTATACTCCTCCTCCTGCCCACTCCTGATGCAGCCCACAATAGCAGTGTCGTCAGCGAACTTTTGCACGTGGCAGGACTCCGAGTTATATTGGAAGTCTGATGTATACAGGCTGAACAGGACCATAGAAAGTACAGTCCCCTGTGTCGCTCCTGTATGGCTGACCACAATGTCAGACCTGCAGTTACTGAGATGCACATACTGAGGTCTGTCTGTAAGATAGTCCACGATCCACGCTACCAGGTATGAATCTATTCCCATCTCTGTCAGCTTGTCTCTAAGGAGCAGAGGTTGGATTGTGTTGAAGGCGCTAGGGAAGTTCAGAAACATAATTCTTACAGCACCACTGCCTCTGTCCAAGATAGGCAACCATTAGAAGACAACACAGGTTAAGAACAACTGTGAAATGGGCATTGTACTATTTCTGTGTGTCAGAGTCACCATGACATTGTATCCTCTTTTGCCTTGTTTAGAATGGCATGATTCACCTAAGTGTGGGCCTGCAGTGAAGAAAGAGTATAAAGCCTTGGAACATGGCCCAGCACACCTTTGAAGCTGATGGACGGATTGGAGATAACGTCATCCGATCCTGAAAATCCTTCCAACAGAGCGATGAAAATGGCAGACTCTACACAAGATCTTGTCATGGCATCCTGTCTGTTATGCAGCGTAAACATCATTAAAGAAAGCTAAGTTATTTCTCCTATGTGATTTTTTACCGCCGTGTCACTAAGGGAGGGGTATCGCCTTTTTACATTATATCTATATATTTTCGAGTTATGTAACATGCTGCAATAACAAAAGAACTTATTCCAACCAGGGAGCTAGCACCCCCTGCTGGATAGAGTGTGCCAACTCCAATTTGTCAAGTAACTTGTCTTTGGGATGTGGGAGAACAAAAGGACCCACCAAAAAACCAACACAGTAAATGGAAGAACATGTAAACCATCTCAGGCAGTGCCAGGGCCAAAGCTCACATCCGGGATTAAGGAACTGTGAGGCGGCAGCACTTACCACTGCACCACTAAAAATGAACACCAAGAAATACTAAAATGACAAAAATCAAAAGTAGGTCAGGCAATGAAAGCTGATTTTTAGTACACACAGAAGTGTTACGTGTGCCCAGTTAGAGGCAGAAGAAACAGAACTCAAATACTGTAATCAGGGACCATCTGACTCCCTAAGCACTGCTGGCAGCTTGCACTGGATGTCATGTAACAGTCAGCCATTTCCAGCAGTTGAGCACACAAACGGAGGTCAAAATTAAGCAGACAAACACAGCGAATCTGCAGGAACTTCTCTTTTGGAAACAAATCAGTATGGCATTAAGATGTAATGAAGATACAGGCAAAACACATACAGTACTTAAAGGGTGATAAAGGAAATGTTTTTAAATAACTCAGTTAAAAGCGACTTACACATATGAAACGCTTGCTGTCTAGTGTGAGCAGGAAAAGTTTAATTCGTTACTGTAAAAGACTGCCAACCTTTAATTACATAGAAATGGTCAGCACAGATTGGTGGAGATCACTTTCTACACATTCACTTAAATGTTCTTACCTCGCATAATATGCAGAAAACGTGACAAGGAAATAAATTAGATTCAAGGTAATTCTGTGCATTTTATTCAGCAATACAAAGGAATAGAAGCTATAAGTAATTTGTTTAATTTACATGTGCTTCCATAAGGAGTTAATGCAAACTACATAAAGCAGAAAGTCCTTCATTTTCAGCAAAATGTCTGCTCTATTTCATTTCATAATTGGCTGGAAAAATACCTTGCGTATGTTATAGAGCTCAAGAGGACATTAGAGATTTTCATAAACGAGGTCCAATGTTTCATCAAGGTATGGCTTCTGGGGGAACAAACGAGGTGATATAAGCAGCTTTATAATAAATAGGCTAAAGACCCTCTTTGAGCTTCATATTAAAACAAAGTGTCGTAGATCAGTGTGCCTACCTCGTCTTTGTCTCTGTTCTGCTCAGATGGCTTTCCTCTTCTGGCTTCCTCAGGTTTGAGCTCGATTACGTTGTAAATAGATGGGTTGCATGTTTCAAGACTCTATATGTGGAACAAGTACAATATTCACAAAAATGATTTGTATATAAAAGTCTTAATTACTGATAGATAGATAGATAGATAGATAGATAGATAGATAGATAGATAGATAGATAGATAGATAGATAGATAGATAGATAGATAGATAGATAGATAACAATGGAGCCAGCAGTTCTCCATCTAACTTATTTCCATATACGCCTGTGTGGATTCATCAGGCACTATTGGTTTAATAAAACGCTTAAGAGTAAAATTTGACAGATCAAAAATGAGTATTAATGGCAGCCCTTTGGGTGGCAGCAGTGCCTCAGACTCTCGCAGGGCTCATGGGAGACAGAATTAAGTACAACCCTGTTGGGTTTTGGCGGTGCTGCCAGTGGGTGGCACAGCTGTTCCTGAGCCCCGTGTGGGCGTTTGTTGTACAACACCTGGAAGTGCAGCCAGAAGTGGGGCAACGAGCACCTGGAGCACTTCTGGGTGACTTATATAAGGGCCAGCAGAGACTACTCAGTGAGCCAGAGTTGGGTGGAAGGTGGACGAAGCTTGCCAAGGAGGAGTGGAGGAGAACAGAGAGATAAAAGAAAAGTATTGTGGATTGTGGTGTTGGTGCTTTGGTAGTGTGTTGTGCCTGTGGGAAATGGGCAAGACGTTGCCCACAGGTGAAGAAAAAGAAATAAAACATTTGTGTTCACTCAGTGTGCCTCCTGTGTCTGTCTGTGTCGGGTTGAGTGGCTGCTACGCCTTCAATCTTTGTCACCACCACTTGCAACCACCAGCAGTTTTCCCCCAGTCGGCTGTCCAGCCAAACTGAGGAGCCGGGTAAGAAGGGCCTTGATCAGGGAGGTGACCGAGAACCCAATGGTCACTCTAACAGAGCTTTGGAAGATGGGAGAACCTGTCAGAAGGAGAACTATCCAAGCAGCACTCCGTCAATCAAATGGAAGCCACTCTGGAGTAAAATGCTTATGGCAGCCAGCTTTGGAGTTTGCCAAATGGCATTTAAAGGACGCTGAGAGCATCTGGTCTGATGAGACAAAAAAATAAACTCTGCCTAATACCCTCCACACGTTGGGGCATGATAGTGGCAGCATCATACTGGGACATGCAGGGACATGGAGACTGCTCAGAAGTGGGGGAAACAGTGAATGCAGCCAAATGCAAAGAGGTCCTTCAAGAAAACCTGCTCCAGAGTGCACACCACCTCAGGCTGGAGTGATGGTTCACTTTTAAGCACCACAATGACCTGAAACATACAGCCAAGACAATGCTGGAGTGGCTTCAGGACACATCTTTGACTGTCATTGAGTGGCTCAGGCAAAGCTCTGATTTAAACCCTTAGAACGTGTGGGGAGAAACCTGAAGATGCTTAAGATGACCTGCCAGGACAATCGGGATGAACTGGCCAAAGCCAAGTGTGGAAAGCTTGAAAAGACTTACCCAGGAAGACTAGAAGATGTAACGGATGCCAGAGGGTCCTCTGCAAAGTACTGAGCTAAGGGTCTGACAATTGATATGAATGTGAGATTTCAGTTTTGGATTTTTGATAAATTTGCAAAACTTTCTTAAAAACATGTCTTCATTTTGTCAATATGGTTATGGAGTTAAGTTATGTTCCATTTAAAATTAAATCAACAGCTCAATAAACTGTACAGAAAGTGAAGGATCTTGTAAATTAGACAGAAAATGGTGAAAACTCACAAAAGAGTAACAAGCTGAGGCTGCATGAAGGAGTCATGTTACCTTTAAGAACACCAAAGGAGAAAAACAAAAGTGGAAAAGGCAGCCAAATGTACTTTTGTTCCTTGACTCTTCAGATTTTTTTTAGAACTAACCTTGTAAATTGAACCAGAAGCATTCTCCGCTGGTTTTATTTCAGTCTTGGCTGTTTGGGAGGCTCTTTTCTTCTGAGCACAAATCTAAAATATCAATAGATATAATCAGTCCCACCACGTCTGCTGACCACCAGCCCATTTTCAGAGGCTGCTCTTTCCATTCTGGGGTTGTAGAAGTACTTGAGTGTGATAAGGCGGTCCATCACTGGCCACGTTATGTCGCACCCACTCATAACAGGCCCAATCTACCCAAATCCAACAAAAAAGGCAAATCCACGCAGACACAAAGAGAACTGCAAACTGGCCTGAGAGCTGAACCTGGGTCCCTAAAGTTGGGAGGCAGCAGCACTAACCTAAAATCATAGCCCCCCGGGCTCAAGTATATAATTCTTTTTATCTCACTTGGCCCATCTGACATTTTCAACTTGCAATTTCACCAACATCATACAAAAAAAAGAAGTTAAAATAAACAGGAAAGCATTAAATTCACCTACTGTAGAAAAAGCAACTCAAAGCAGTAAATGAGTGAAAACTAATAAACCCTTCCAGGCAAATGGCGGCCTATTCACTGAGCAAACATAAAAATGTCTTAGCCGAGGCATTGAAAAAGCTGTTACTCCTTACATTATTTGATAAAAATGTATCCCTGGTTTGAACAGCACTAAAAAATTAGCATGTGCCCTCAGTTCTAAAGTCTATTGTAAATGTTACATTATCCTTCCTGCAAAAGGTTGGATCCAGTTATGCATAAAATATTCCAGCAAACTAAACAAATATCATCCTGAAGCCCACTTTATCCAAATCAGGGTCATGGCAACATCAGGTGACAGACGTCATACGGTCACAGGATCAATTCACCCCACAGCCACCTTCACACTCTAGCAGGGCCAGTTTAGAAATACCAGTTAAATGAACACACATCACCAACAGAATAAAGATTTTCATAATTAACTTTCACGAAACCCAAAGATTCTGGGGGCTTCATTCCTCCGGTAAACAACCCTGATTGCAAGCATAGAGGAATGAAGCTTTGTAATCTGTCAAGAACGTCACAAATGTGACTACCACCCCCCTCGTAGAAGGAGTGAATTCCAGGGGGACAGAAGGGCTGGACCCTCCACCTGAATACCTGACGTATCTGTCTGTCCACTCTCTCTCTCCTCAGTAAAATTAAAAATGACCAGCTAACTGTCTGGCCATAAAGTTTCTTCATCATCAGTGGCATTGTGGACGCCCCTGCAAGGCCGTAGAGCTTTCAGACTTAAAGGGCTCCCTCATTAGACCTCCACATTTTTATAAAAAGAAAAAAAAACATTTTTCGCCCTTTTAAAGTTCAACAAAACGGTTAAAGACTGGTGTGTCACATGGCATGCAACCGACAGTAAATCTGCAAAAGTTAGTTAGTGGGCAACAAAGAGATCAATCATGATAAGAAGAACAGAGTAACTAAGTACGGCCCAAATCAAGCAACTGGCACAACTGACATTTGCCGAATAACCAAAGACAATATGATATGATTGATAGATAGATAGATAGATAGATAGATAGATAGATAGATAGATAGATAGATAGATAGATAGAGTGCATCCAGAAAGTATTCACAGCGCATCACTTTTTCCACATTTTGTTATGTTACAGCCTTATACCAAAATGGATTAAATTCATTTTTTTCCTCAGAATTCACACAACACCCCATAATGACAACGTGAAAAAAGTTTACTTGAGATGTTTGCAAATTTATTAAAAATAAAAAAACTGAGAAATCACATGTACATAAGTATTCACAGCCTTTGCCATGAAGCTCAAAATTGAGCTCAGGTGCATCCTGTTTCCCCTGATCATCCTTGAGATGTTTCTGCAGCTTAATTGGAGTCCACCTGTGGTAAATTCAGTTGATTGGACATGATTTGGAAAGGCACACACCTGTCTATATAAGGTCCCACAGTTGACAGTTCATGTCAGAGCACAAACCAAGCATGAAGTCAAAGGAATTGTCTGTAGACCTCCGAGACAGGATTGTCTCGAGGCACAAATCTGGGGAAGGTTACAGAAAAATTTCTGCTGCTTTGAAGGTCCCAATGAGCACAGTGGCCTCCATCATCAGTAAGTGGAAGAAGTTCGAAACCACCAGGACTCTTCCTAGAGCTGGCCGGCCATCTAAACTGAGCTATCCGGGGAGAAGGGCCTTAGTCAGGGAGGTGACCAAGAATCCGATGGTCACTCTGTCAGAACCTTCCAGAAGGACAACCATCTCTGCAGCAATCCACCAATCAGGCCTGTATGGTAGAGTGGCCAGACAGAAGCCACTCCTTAGTAAAATGCACATGGCAGCCCGCCTGGAGTTTGCCAAAAGGCACCTGAAGGACTCTCAGACCATGAGAAACCAAATTATCTGATTGAACTCTTTGGTGTGAATGCCAGGCGTCACGTTTGGAGGAAACCAGGCACCACTCATCACCAGGCCAATACCATCCCTACAGTGAAGCATGGTGGTGGCAGCATCATGCTGTGGGGATGTTTTTCAGTGGCAGGAACTGGGAGACCAGTTAGGATAAAGGGAAAAATGACTGAGCAATGTACAGAGACATCCTGGATGAAAACCTGCTCCAGAGCACTCTTGACCTCAGACTGGGGCGACGGTTCATCTTTCAGCAGGACAACGACTCTAAGCACACGGCCAAGATATCAAAGGAGTGGCTTCAGGACAACTCTGTGAATGTCCTTGAGTGGCCCAGACTTGAATCCGATTGAACATCTCTGGAGAGATCTTAAAATGGCTGTGCACCGACGCTTCCCATCCAACCTGATGGAGCTTGAGAGGTGCTGCAAAGAGGAATGGGCGAAACTGGCCAAGGATAGGTGTGCCAAGCTTGTGGCATCATATTCAAAAAGACTTGAGGCTGTAATTGTTGCCAAAGGTGCATCGACAAAGTATTGAGCAAAGGCTGTGAATACTTATGTACATGTGATTTCTCAGTTTTTTTATTTTTAAAAAATTTGCAAAAACCTCAAGTAAACCTTTTTCACATTGTCATTATGGGGTGTTGTGTGTAGAATTCTGAGGAAAAAAATTAATTTAATCCATTTTGGAATAAGGCTGTAACATAACAAAATGTGGAAAAAGTGATGCGTTGTGAATACTTTCCGGATGCACTGTATATAGATGTGAAAGTCACTATGTGATAGATAGATAGATAGATAGATAGATAGATAGATAGATAGACAGATGTTCCGTATACACCTGTGTGGATTCACCAGGCACTATTTGGAGTAAAATGCTAATGGCAGCCAGCTTTGGAGTTTGCCAAATGGCATTTAAAGGACGTTGAGAGCATGAGGAAAAAGATTTTCTGGTCTGATGAGACGTAAAAATAAACTCTGACCTGAATTTCATCTGCCTAATACCCTTCACACGGTGGGGCACAATAATAGTGGCATCATACTGTTGGGGTGCTTCACAGCAGCAGGGACATGGAGA
This sequence comes from Polypterus senegalus, assembly GCF_016835505.1. Lineage (NCBI taxonomy): Eukaryota > Metazoa > Chordata > Cladistia > Polypteriformes > Polypteridae > Polypterus > Polypterus senegalus. The sequence continues at coordinate 33,986,781 of NC_053163.1, forward strand.
CTGCTCAGAAGTGGGGGAAACAGTGAATGCAGCCAAATGCAAAGAGGTCCTTCAAGAAAACCTGCTCCAGAGTGCACACCACCTCAGGCTGGAGTGATGGTTCACCTTTAAGCACCACAATGGCCTGAAACATACAGCCAAGACAATGCCGGAGTGGCTTCAGGACACGTCTTTGACTGTCATTGAGTGGCTCAGGCAAAACTCCGATTTAAACCCTTAGAACGTGTACAGTTAAAGCATCAGTGAAAAAGGGAATTGGCAGAATGTGTCATAAACGAAGCAGATTACTGTACGTCAGGTGAAGGTGAAGTGTGATGGAAAAGGCTTCCTCTGCTTGTCCTCCTGCCCACCTCTTCCCACTGCAGACGATTACAAGCTGATTTATAACAGTGTGTCGAGCAATCTGACAGTGGCAGACCCAAGTAAAAATACCAATATGCAACATTTGAATAGAAATAATGAAATTACAACACTGGGGTCTTGTTATATGGTAATGCCATAGCAGTCTTCCTTTCGAAATGCAACACATTGGCCAGGCAGAGCGCAGTTTTAATTTAGACTCTAAATGTTTTCTTTTAAATCGTTTGTGACTTTGGCACAGAGGCAGAGGAGTTTTGAGATATAGAAGAGCGCCCACATAGCATTGAAGTATGAAAATAAAAAAAAAGTGTTAAATATGTGAAATTGTAAAATATTTCTTGGGATCCCTTTAGTACAGGTACGTTTTTGCTGTGTTCACAGTTTTGTTCAGTATATCTTCACTGCAGTTATTTTTATGATTAATAGTTATGCTGTTTAAAATGTCCTGATTTGCTCAATTTTAATCTGTTGAATTAATTTTGTTGTTTCCAATTGTTACTCATTTTCATGAATGGTACTTTGTTGTTGAGCGCAATGGCGTCGTTGTTATAAACCACTTGAAATAAACTACCAAGTAGTGTGGTAGACAATCAGACTTTAGGGACTTTCAAAACTCGACTTGATGTTTTTTTGGAAGAAATAAGTGGACAGGACTGGTGAGCTTTGTTGGGCTGAATGGCCTGTTCCCATCTAGAGTGTTCTAATGTTCTAAAGACATTACTAACTAAAACCGATGGCTACATTCACAAAAGAGCTCAGTTTCCATTTTTTCACTCATATGTGACAAAGATCTCAGTTTTATTTTAGAAAGGGGTTATCAAAAACATCAAGGAATCAAAATTTTTCAGAAACTATATTGCTCTTGTAACAACTGTTTTGCATCCCAACCATCTATGTCGCTCTCCCTGTCCGTGGTCCACTTGTCTCTGTGTACAGAATACCAGCAGGGTCAACTGCTCTCAAACAAACACCTCTGATCTTTCTTTTCTTGATTCGCTTCCCTGCTACCAGGAATGAAAATATGAGTGCGTCCTGCACTGAAATGATGGAAGTAACCAGCGCCTTTTAGTTTTGTATGTGTCTGACAAGACTGTTTTAATAATTTTGTGCATGTGGGGCACATTCAGGATAGACAGATCTGTGGTTGCAAAACGTATCTGAGCAGTCAAAAAGAAATAAAAAAAGATATGAGGAAAAAATCAGGATAGAGAAAATCAGAACAGAGTCACTCTTAGCTACCGTGCGAATGTAACCTTAAACGACTTGCGCTTTTTCAGACAAGAGCTGATTTATATGAATGGCAGCATTCAAAAAACATTAAACGTGTGAAAATGATAGCTATGGAGTGTTAAATTGGGGTTTGATTGTAAATGATTTGGGGCGGCACGGTGGCGCAGTGATAGCACTGCTGCCTCGCAGTTAGGAGACCCGGGTTCGCTCCCTGCGTGGAGTTTGCATGTTCTTGCCGTGTCTGCATGGGTTTCCTCTGGGCGCTCTGGTTTCCTCCCACACTCCAAATACATGCAGGTTAGGTGGATTGGCGATTGTAAATTGGCCCTAGTGTGTGCTTGGTGTTTGTGTGTGTCCTGCGGTGGGTTGGCACCCTGCCTGGGATTGGTTCCAGCAGACTCCCGTGACTATGTGTTCGTATTCAGCGGGTTGGAAAATGGATGTAAATGATTTTTTCAGGGAGGGGCCTCCCTTATTTATTGGTGGGGGAGGAGGGTACACAAATTCTGTGCTGCGCCACTGATTATCATCTACTAGTTACCCAGCCATTTCACGCAGTTCACACAGGTTAGATGATTAGCCTGTCAGGGATGCCAGGGGCAACGACCCGGCCGGGACGCCGTGAGGGACCGGAAGAGGGTTAGAGCCCACCCTGGATCACGTGGGGGCCACGGGTACAGGGCATGGAAGCTCCACCCTGTAGGGGCCCGTGGTCACCGCCAGGAGGCGCCCCAATGCCTTGGGGACCTGTTATCCCAGCACTTCAGCCACACCAGGAAGTGCTGGGGGGGAAGATTTAGGACGGCACCCGGAGAACTGCCAGGACGACAGCCGGCACTTCCGCCACGCTGGGGCGTGGCCAGAGGAGGAATGCCGGGAACACCTGGGGCTCATCTGTGGACTGTATAAAAGGGTTCGTCTCCATTCATTCGAGGCTGGAGTCGGGTGGAGGCAGGACAAGGCAAGAGAGGAGAGTGGAGGCGGCCCGAAGAAAGGCATATTGTGGCCAGGATTGTGACTTTGGGGTATTGTGCATGAACTGGGTCTGAGTGACCATTTATTATTATTGTAAATAGTTGTAAATAAATGTGTGGTGGTTGAAAAACAACATGTCCGCCTGTCTGTGTCCGGGCCGCGTCCACAAGCCCTAAAATGTTTTTCTTCACCTCTTTCATATCTTCTGACCCAACCTCCAATCATGACTTCTCTGGCCTTCATCATGGCCTCATTCCCTACACCTCACCCACACATTATGTGCCTTCCACTCAACATGTCCAAACCACCACTTTATATTCTTTTCCCTCAGTACAACATCTCTCGCCGTCACAGTAAGTCTTCTCCGCTTACCCTCAACTCCATGACACTCTAGATACCCATCGGTTTTTCTGTTTGAATTGTTTTTGCTTTGTGCCACCATCACCTAACATCTATGGAGGAGGAGTGAAAGTCGTCAAAAATTTTGATCTCCGGTTCTTGACAGATCTCAGTGTTTTTGGGTCCTCTTATACCGAGTATATCGAAATCTCGATGATGAGTGTGTGTCTGTCTGCATTTCAGTTTCTTGAGGACAGTCTGGAGCTAAAATGGCTGGATGGAAAAATATCAAACTGGAAACTTCAGCCTGTTATGAGATGACAATGTGCTGATTAGTTTCTGAGCCAAATTGATCAAGAGAAAGAGGCTCTCTAGAGGAGCCCTCAAATACTGTAATTCTGAAATTAATTACATATTCTCATTAATATCGTAATGACCTGTTTTATGACCAGAAAGATCAGAGCATCAGAGCAGGAAATAATTACTGAACTGTTATCGAATAGTTTGGGTAACTTGGTTCCTACAGTGCAAAGCCCACTGACGCTCACAGCCAGATTTTTTTCTTGTATTTTTTTATCAGTTGTTCTCCAATAAACATCTCCTTGGATCTATTTAGTTCCCCAAATAATATTATGTATTAAGTTCAAAATGATCATTTCTGGACTTGGTAGATATGACTTGCCTCTCAGACATCTTATGTGGTCTGCTTGTTCAGAAAATGTAAAGATACTGATGTTAGCTCTCACCTTTGCTTTGCAGAACAGCAACAAAGTCCCCGTGATATTGAAGATAAGAAGGACAAGAGAGAACAGCAGCAGAAGGACAAAAGCCGTCTTGAAGGATTTTGGCTCCTCATAATCTTTCTCTAGAAGAGAACAAGTAGAAGTTCAAGTTCAGACACCCACACTAAACACTCTCGGGGGACACTTCATGCCTGTGTAAACTGGTCGGGAAGGCCAGCTGTGTTACAGGACTGAGGCTGCAGGCAGTGGAAAACAAGAAGATGGTTGCAAATGCCATGTGTCCTGTGTATTACTGTGAAATAACGGAACAGCGAAAAGAGATTGAATATATAGACATAGGTGATATGACAGAAGCATGTACTGTAGATATTGTTCAGATTTAAAGTTTAAGTCGGAGACTTGTAGATCATCTAATTTATGTTGCCATCAGTGAGCAGTAGTGTTTCTTCCCAATGAAGAGGCGTATCTGCGAGAATTATAAGATTTGTTATTCGGTGAAAGTGAAATCCACAAACACTACAGGCAAAATATCAGAATCTCCAATAATCTGTTTGCGTTTGCATAATTCAATGCTCAAAACATAGATTTACACGATTCAGGACCATACGCTATGAGAATTTGTGGTCCCGCAACAACTAATGCTGCTACAAGTTTAATTTCAAAGAATCCACAATTCAGTCAGGTTTATATTTATGATCACGGAGAAGCAATGCAACATAGAATCGAAAGAGTTAAACGATCAGATGTATTCGAAATTCTGCAGTCAATAATGGATACAAATCCATACCTCCAAAAGTACCGCACTTTAAACAAAATTTATCTAAAAAAAACGGACAAAGACGTTTTCTTGGATTTCTATATGAATCCGAAAGATCACACTCGCATATATAATAAACCAACTTGTGACAAACTGTCAGAGATAATAGTTTCGAAAGACTGAGATATCAAAGACAGAGCTGATGTTTGTGTTTAACCATAAGCACAGCATGATTCGTCGCAAGCGGCAGAGCCGGGAAATGAATAGCATGTAGGGCTCGCACAGGGGTTGGTGAGCGAAGCGAGCAGGGGGCAGAGCACCCTAGTATAAAACACAAGATAATTGACTGCATAAGTGTACACCGCCTTTAATGTGACACACCTAACACATCACTGGTACAGCCAAGTGGTTTCAGAAGCAACAGAATTAGTTGAATGGAGGTCACCTGACTGGGGTTTCAGTTGATTGGAGTCTGAATGAACCTCATGTGGATAGCAGCTACGGTAAAGCAGCAAGCACAGATGTTTTATAGCGAGCAAAAAACAACGCAGTCTTAATCAGACGGATGAATTTGCCTACTCATATCAATGCTGGTCCACTGTGTTGATCTGTGAAGCTACCATTTTAATTTAACACTACTGTAAAAAACTGAAAGTGAAGGCTTCCACAATATTTTCTCACTTGGTTGCCCATCCTGACAAGATAGGACTGCTCCTCTGGGAAAGTTTTGGAAATCTCCCCAACCATTTTGAAAGCTGCCTGCGGCACGTATTGTGGAAACAGTCCCAGCCACCACTTTTCATGAAGCCGTGTTGTGGAAATTGGAGGTAAACAGCCTACACTCTAGGTGTCTAGTATGTGGGGCCGAGTGTGACCAGGACGATGGTGAAAGACAGGCAGACACGGACACAAAAGGGTTGAGTTTAAGTGACATCTTACTTACAGGTGCACATAAAGAAAAACAAAAATAATGTCCCACGGCAAATATATATCAATACCCAGTCCAATACCGCAAAAGACGCACAAAACAGTTATAAATCGGAGCCCAAAAATGATGACTATCTACAGCATTTACAGTGGCTGACTGAAAGTCCCAAACAAAAAGAAAAATGCACACAAATTAATGAAACCCATATACACACAAAAGTCAAAAATAAAGCTGTCTTCCTCCACAGTAATGCAAGTCAGGAAGCGGCTCCTCCAAATAGTGTATAATACGGGGTTTCCCAAAAACAAGAATATTCAAAATATAGAAAAAGAGAAAAGTGTATATACAAAAATAAACAGTGCACCATTAACCATAACTCAATAAATACCCCCACCAAAGTAAATCCAGAGATATTTACATAAGAATAAAAAAATATTTACAAAAATCAAGGCACAAGCAGTAGTGGCTGGTAAATTCAAGACAGTGTTCTACCAAATACCCCTCTTTCTGCACGATCAAGCCAGAAGACCCCCTTTTGTATTCCAATTAAGCTGCTATACGTCATCCCTCCACGGGCACGCGATGACGTGGACGCGCACAATTTACTTTTAAGGCCGGAGTTAAGAGTGCGAGCAGCCGGCGCGCGCATATAGCTATCCCGGCCATTGCGACAAGACTGCTTCTTTCCTAAAAATTGAAAGTGCGCACTTGCTTCCCCGAGTTACTGCCGATACGGGATCCCTTTTATAAACCGCGGCAAACCAATACTAAGGCACTTCGCACTTTCTCTCACTCTTCTAGCGTTATGAAGTCACGGGAGGCACGCGCACGAGTGGAAGATAGACAACGGCATCCCGGCCGGTCAATGACAGAGCCGCCTTTCCACTCAACACGAGACCCGCTGAGACGCTCCACAAAATGCGCTCATATCATGAGCGAAGCTGTCCCTCTGCACTTTGCAAATGGACAAAAAGGCAAACTTTTATTCCTTATACTTTTTGTCATTTTTTTTCCAAACAAATGCCTGTCTTATAACCCTGTAGAGGACACAAAACTATTTATTTTTATTGCTGGTAATGCCAGCGAGGCACAATATCACAGAAACCTGCAAGTGAGAAAAGGCAAAGCCATGTGTACACACAGAACTGGTAAAACAAGACACTGTAGGGATATTGGAAGAACCTTTTTCTGGGGGGAAAAAACTACAAGGAACAAATCCCCTTGTCTGTCTCACCAGTACCTCATAGGGTTGACATTGTTGTTTTTTTTTTTCTGTTTTTTAACTCTTTGGTCAGACTTGAAATCAGTTGATCTCATGTCTGCCACACTTGGCAAGTCAATGGATAGCACAGACACTGTGCAGCTGTCAAGGTACATATTTTCCAGTGATGGTGAGGGGGTCAAGGAGGAGCTGTTGTGCCTTTTGCCCCTGAAGGCTAATACAACCAGAAAAACAAATTTTGCTACTATGAAAGGATTTTTATAAGAGAAGAAGAGAAACGAAATAAAAATAAACCTCCCTCTTACTGATGGAAATGTTCAAAGTGAGAGGCTTCACTTTGAGTTTTAGTGTCTGGGCATCCTACTGTCTGTATAATTCATTTTGCACAAAATATGGACTTATCTCTGAGTGACCTAATGGGGTGGATGTTGCACTGTTCCTCTCCATGTGATGTCACTGATGCTGTGAATGAGACGGCACTTTCTAGAATGGAAGCACTGCTTAGTAGTCTCCTTGAAAACTTCATGACACACTCTGACAAATTCAAAATCATGAGTGAAATGCTCTTATGTGCCCCTTCACTGTCATGGGCACAGCTGCACATGCCCATCTTAGACCAAGGCTGTGTTTCCAAGTATCGATGAGGTGTCCTTCCTGCTGGAGATAATTAAAGAGTAACAACGTGATCAATGGCGAGTTCAGTGAGGAGGAACTCTATAGGAGAAGGTGATGGACTCAACAGACGTACCACTTATGTTTTGATCACGTTTGGATCTACAGTACCTACATCCGAGAGTCAGGACTTTCTTTGATGAATCTCATTAAGAATTAGAGGCGCAGGGGCATTTGAATGGCATCTTCACCAGGGCTCTGATCTCCCCACAAGCCGGCCTTTGGTAACCTCACTGTGGACCTACAACATCACCCATTCTACTAACAAGATCAACTTGTACAGTTAGGACCAGAATTGCTTTTAATTGTTTATTCTTCCATCACAATATATGTTAAACAACACAGGTTTGAAGTATGAATTTGAAAGACAATAAAGATAAATAAAAACATTAAACAAAAAACTACTAGGACTACTGCTACTAATAATAGCTAATCCTTGTTTTTGTGCTATTTTCTCCCAACCATTTCTTAAGGTTTGAGTTTTTTGTTTCTCAGCTGTCTACCTCGGTACTTTTTCTAAATTGGCAACCTACCCCGCTAATTGTGCCAATCTGCCATCAGGTAAGGGTATCCTTAGTAGTCAGGAAGTTTGATAGGAAATCTCTTTTGCCAACGTCTACAGGTTCTGCTCTAATACGTTTCACTTGGGAATGTCCAGAAGCTTTTCTTACATACCTTGAACAATTAAGTAGCTGAAGATGTTCTTGACATCTGTGTCAGGGTCACTGTAGGTGCACTCGTAGTAGCCTCCCGTGTCTGAGCTGGCATTGACATCCACAGACACTGTCATCCTGCTATTATCGCTTTTTGGTTTCAGACGAATGCCATTGTGAAGAATATGCAACGACCCAGCTGATGAGTTTGGTGGTACCGACACCAGACATTGCAATTCGACTTTTTCTCCCACAAATGCCATCAGTATTGGATCCATTTCCAGGGTCACACTTTCACCTACAATATTAGATGGAAAGGGAAACAATTTCTATGAATACAATTCAACTGACACTCTACGAAAAACCTGGGATGACTTAAAAGTGGAATCAATAACTTCTACAATGCTAGACAATAAGAGCTATACATTAAAAAGAGAAATACTGATTTAGTGCACTCTTCTAACTTTAATGGTGAACAGTGGTTCGCAGGTTGATGTTGCTGCTTCGCGGGCTCAGTTCATGGACATGAGAGCCATCTGTGTTAATTCAATTTTCATGTGTGGTCCCCTTTGTACTGAGTGAACTAGGTGGGAGAAAAATAGAACCGGGAAGTGTCTGTGATAAAATAAACTAGAGGAGGTCATAACCAGGAGAGTTAGAATCGAGGAACAGAATGTTAGACAAAAATTGTAGTCAATATTTAAATAAAGAGCATCCAAGAGAATTTACACATAAACTGAGTCAAACATAAGTCAAAGATCATGGTCAAAGGGACAGAAAAACGCTCATAACCAGAGTTCAAAGTATGAATTAAAAAAAGAGCACTAGGCTTTTTAGGTAGATAGATAGATAGATAGATAGATAGATAGATAGATAGATAGATAGATAGATAGATAGATAGATAGATAGATAGATAGATAGATAGATAGATAGATAGATACTTTTTAGGTGGTATCCATAATCTTGGACAAACTAGGAATTGTCCAATGTTGATCTTTACGACCCTGTGGCCCACTGTATGTTCAAATTGTTTGTTATACAGCCTCCAGTTAATCCAAAATGCTGCTGCAAGAATTATATGAAAAAATACAAACACATAACTCCAGTCCAATCCTTACACTGGCTCCCAGTTAAGTTTAGGGCAGATTTCAAAATCCTCCTTTTAACATATAAAGCATTAAATGGCCAAGGTGCGGCTTACTTGCCTGAACTTATCATGACTTACAAACCAGAGCGCACATTAAGATCTCTAGATGTCAGTCTGCTTATGATTCCAAGAATTAATAAAGTAACAGTGGGAGGTTGAGCTTTTAGTTACTGGGCCCCTAAACTGTGTAATGGTCTACCTGCTACTATAAGAGATGCCCCTTAAGTCTCAGCTTTTAAATCCTGGCTGAAGACTCACTACTTCAGTTTAGCACACCCTGACTAGAGCTGCTGATTAACTGTACAGACTGCATCTCTGTTGTTAGTCATTAGCACTAAAACATAAGTAACACGATAGTTATCATTTGATACTAACCCACACCTATTCTGTTTCTCTTCTCGGTACTCAAATGTGGCACTTGGTGCCATGGCCCACTAGCCAAATTGTTTTGCCTGCCTATGGTAAAGTCATCCCTGATGGAAGATCGCAGGAGGGGTCCTTTCATCAGATTGGCTGGCCAAGCGCTGTCTCAGCTGTGGAATGGCCAAATGGGGGAGGCAGCTTGATGGCTGAGGTCTCCAGGACTGTACACAAATCCAAATCATATTATGTGATATCATCTACTGTTAAATTCTGCTCTGTAATTGTAATATTTTTATTTTCATACTGTATTGAGGAATACTTCTGTTCAGTGTATTGTATTGTATTGACTCCCTTTCTTTTTGACACCCACTGCACGCCCAACCTTCCTGGAAAGGGGTCTCTCTTTGAACTGCCTTTCCCGAGGTTTCTTCCATTTTTTCCCTACAAGGGTTTTTTGGGGAGTTTTTCCTTGTCTTAAAATAGCAAAAAGAAAATGAGAAAGTAAAAAGTGAAAACACTTCAAACCCAAAAATAAATGTAATGACTATATTCTTTGACATCTAAAATCCCCAAAATTATATCTCAAATATTTCAAGAGGCCAAGGAAAGACTATAAAAAAATGTAAAAACAAGAACCACATTGTGGTACCTCTGGGTAGTCCCTAGTATGTGTATCCCCAAAGTCAAGCTTCAGTTACCCACAAACACCTTGAAGTGTCAACCATTTTCTACCCCTCACTAACTTCAGTTTTCTGTTTCTGGTAGGTAGCAAGCATGAGTATCGTCACATACCTTCTCCCAGTCAAGTGTTGGCAGTTGCCTTATGTCTGATGTTTCTGAGAGAGGCTCCAGCTCCCCATGAACTTGCAAAGGAAAAAATGAGTTTGGAAAGACTGGCAGGCTGAATGTTGTAATCCAGAGATTATTCCTGCCTTGCACCCTATGGTTGCTGGGATATACTCCATCTGCCCCATCATCCTGCGCTAAATAAGCATATTTGGACTATGGATACACAGAGTATTGTTTTAACAGTATATTTGTTTCAAACATTTCTCTTTTGGTAATATTCATGTGAGTAAATACAGTATACTTGAAAGGAAACAAAAACATTGACTTTTTTTATTGTGTTGCTATTTTCATTTGCCTCTTTATGACTCCATTGTCGCTGTGATTATAATCCTCTTCTTGGGCCCCCGTACTGTGCTGATTTTCTAATATGATTTCTCAGATCAAAAAGTCTCAGCACCCCTGCTTTGGAGGTTTGAAGAGCATGCTTGATGCAATCGGCTTATGTGTTTTGATGTCGTGAAGGTCTGATTTGTGTTCTAGTTAGAGCTAAATCATCATCGGCTAAGGAGACCTCATCATACAAATACAACACAGTAACAGCACATTTATACTAGAATACATTCATTGCTTTATACAATTCGTTATTGGAATTGTTTTAAACAGAATTCACAAACCTAATATTAAACTAATATGCTGACAGTAGCTTAAGCTACATGCTCTTTAATTACAAATGCGAAACCTGCGCTTTTTCCTCTTCCTGTCACTCCATGACACCCTTCAATTTTTCTATTTGGATCGTCTGTGTGGGAGGAGCGAAAGCTTTAAATTCGTCAAAAATTTCAATCTCTGGTTTTCAACGGCAGGGCAGGGGTGTCAAACTCCAGGCCTGGAGGGCCGCAGTGGCTGCAGGTTTTCATTCTGACCGTTTTCCTAATCATTAACCAGTTTTCACTACTAATTAACTCTTTTTTCCCTTCATTTTAATAGCCATGTTTTTAAGGATTCAGTCCTTCGAATTCATTTCTTCATGAAATGGCAGCCAAACAGAAATGAGATGTGAAATGAGCCAACAGATGAGCAGCTAAACTGGGATTTCAAACTCCAACCAATTTCACTCCAACCAATCTATTAATGAGAAGCTGATTCTTGCCGTTATTTAATTTTGTAATGTGTCGCTGCTCTCATTCTGCCACAGCAGACATTTCCAAAACTGTTGATTTTCTGTTTGTCAAAATGTTTTGGTGACCTGAGAGATCAACCTTAATGAGACCTTCACCTTTCTTTATATTCAGATTTTGTGTGACGGGCACAGGTGAGCTGGTCATGTGGCGGCTTGTTTCGTGTCTCGTTGTTTGGCTGCTAATTAAAAAAACAGACAACTAAGGGTCCTGAGTCAAGTTAATTAAAACTAAAGCAAAAGAAGTTAATTAGCAGCAAAAACTGGTCACTAATGAAGAAGATGGTTAGAATGAAAACTTGTAGCCACTGCGGCCCTCCAGGCCCGGAGTTCGACACCTGTGTTTTAGGGCCCCCTGATATCGTAAATATCGATGGGTGCATCACATTTTCTTGAGGACGGTCTAGAGCTACAACGGCCGAATGGAAAAATACCAAACTCAAAACTTAAGCCTGTTATGAGGTGGCAATGTGCCGATTAGTTTTTGAGCCAAATTGTGCAAGAGAAAGAGACATTCTAGAAGAGGGGTTGCCAACTGTGGCTGCAGGTTTTCATTCTAACCCTTTTCTTAATGAGTGTCCTGTTTTTGCCGCTAATTAACTTCTTTTGAACTCATTTTGATTGACTTGCTCTTAAAGACTCAGACTCTTAATTGTTTTTTTCCTTAATTAGCAGCCAAACAATATTGAGACACAAAATGAGCCAAACAACAAAAATAAAGAACAATGAAGGTCTCAGGATTGTTGGTCTGCTCAGGTCCACAAAGCATTTGAACAGAAAAGAGAAAATCAACAATTACAGAAATGTATGCTAATAAACTACAAGAACAGCAACAAGCCGTGAAATTAAAGAACGGGGTTAATTAACGACAAAAATCAACGCCGAATTCAGCAACTGCCTGGAGTGAAATTGGTTGGAGTTTGAGGCCCTGACTGAGTTGGTCTTCTGTTGGCTCCCTCACTTCACATTTCATTTCTGTTTGGGTGCCATTTAAGGAAAGAAATGAAGGAATTAAGAAGAACGATGAAGATATTCAGAGGAATAAATTTTAAAAAAGCAATTCAATTAAAATGAATTCACAAGAAGTTAATTAGCAGCACAAACAGGGCCCTCCTTAGAAAAAGGGTTAAAATGAAAACCTGCAGCCACGGTGGTCCTCCAGGACTGGAGTTGGTGACCCCTGCTCAAGAGTAACTCTCAAATACTACATTTCTGCAATTAATTATGAATTCTTCTCATCAATTACTATCGTAATGAGCTATTTTACGATCAGAAAGATGAACATCAGAGCAGTAAATAATTACTGAAGTGTTCTATAATAGTTTGGAGAACTACAGTGCAAAGCCTACTGACGCTCACATCCATTTTGTATTTAACACAATAAACATTCAGTAGGCACAACTACATAATATACTGTTGCATCAGGGCACACATTCGACAAGCACTTTTACTTTATTTTTTTAAATATATTTACAAGGAAGTCCTTATTTACTTAAGTAAAAGGGTCGATGGGGTACTTCAGCATTCACTGGGGTACATTTTTGCTTCTTAATTTCTACTTTTACTTAAGTAAATTGTTTGAGTTCTTCCTCCACCACTGTCAGCAGCACAATGCACACAGTCATGCAGATACTGGTGAGACACTTCAGTTAAGGGTCACATCAAACACCAAAATGCGGAACAAATCTCAGTGATCTCAAACAAACTGTTCCTGACTTCACTTCCTGAGCTCTGTTTGCTTAACTATTAGGCTTACTGACTCTGACACTTGGCTTGACATTTTTAACTTGGCAACATGTCCCGATTTCAGTCCCTCTCAAAGCTGCTGCCTCCTCATGCAGTCAGTACATCTGCACTAAAGAAAGCGAACATCTGCCAAAGATCTACATCTGATGATTTGACAGGAGTCAGTTAAGACAACAGCAGCGAGCATTTGCTAAGATTTGCAAAGTGAGGCTCGGAAAGAGTAAGAAATCCAGTGTCGGATATATGAGAAGTCCAGATTGTCTGTCGTTCTCAGATGCCTAAGAGCTTTATAAGGCTTTAGTAGACAAGCATTGAGATGATCACAGTCATTTTCATGTCAGGGCACTTTCTTTATTGTTACAACTGTAGGAGAAGGTTTCTAAGTTTCCGAGATAAAGTTTGGATTTAGACAGTGTAAGTATAAGAAATGATGTTGGCAAGTAGGCAAAAAACTATCAGCCTATAAAACCCAATTCTTAAGTTCTTAACTCTAAACTTTGCTCAGGCCAGACTGAACTGTTTTTGCCCAAACTACATGATGCAGAATTAGACCGCTGTCCATACTTGTTGTCATAACAGTCCTCCTCCTGTTCCTTTACAAGTCTAACAAGTTGTATTGAAGTTCCATTAAAACATCAATATATTTCAAATATTTTATGTTCGCTAGTTACAGTTTTTAGAAGAAAATCAGGTGCTCACTACTGTCAGACTAGGCTTTCTATGGTTTGCGACCAGAAAAAGAGTGACTTCTACAGACATGGACAAATGTGTTGGTACCCCTCCACAAAACAAGAAGAACCCACAATTGTCTTTGAAAAACTTGAGACTGACCAAAGTAATTGGCATTAATCTTTGTTTATCAGACTTTGCTTTAGAGTTTTGATCCAACAGAATATTTCAAATCATCCATCCATCATCTAACCCGCTGAATCCGAATAGGGTCACGGGGGTCTGCTGGAGCCAATCCCAGCCAACACAGGGCACAAGGCAGGAAACAATCCTGGGCAGGGTGCCAACCCACCGCAGGACACACACAAACACACCAAGCACACACTAGGGCCAATTTTAGAATCGCCAATCCACCTAACCTGCATGTCTTTGGATTGTGGGAGGAAACCGGAGCGCCCGGAGGAAACCCACGCAGACACGGGGAGAACATGCAAACTCCACGCAGGGAGGATCAAATCATAACATAAATGAAAATGGCCTGGACAAAAATGATGGGACCCTTAACCCTAATATTTTGTTGCACAACCTTCCTTTAGAGGCCATCACTGCAAGCAAGCGATTCTTGGAGCTCTCAATGAGACTTCTGCACCTGTCCACAGGTCGTTTGGCCCACTCGCCCTGAGCAAAATGCTCCAGCGGTTTCACGTTTGAAGGGGTCCTTCTCCAGACTTCATGCGTCAGTTCTTTCCATAGATGTTTGATAGGATTCAAATCGGGGCTCCTAGGAGGCCATTCCTGAATAGTCCAATGTGTTCTTTGCCACTCTTGGGTGCTTTTAGCTCTGAGCTGTGGGTCCTTTGGTTGTTGGAGGATCCATCACCTCACACTGGGCAGTGTGTTTCTCTCCACAATGTTTTTTTGGTCTCAAGATTTCATTGTTCCCCGCACAGACTCAAGGCACCCCCAAAACATAATACAGTCCCCTCCATGTTCCACAGGTATGGTGTGCTTTTCTTTGAAAGCTTCATTTTTCAGTCTGTGGCCATAAAGCTGATGTGACTTGCTAAAAAGCTCCAGTTTTGTCTCACCTGTCCAAAAGACATTCTCCTGGAAGTAGTGTGGCTTGTCAATATGCTGGCTTTTTTATGTGGAGACCTCCTGGGTCTTCTTCCATTGAGCCCACTGTCACTTGATGGATGGTGCGATCAGACACTGGACTTTGACCTTGGAGTTCAGCTCAGTTGAATCTCTTTGGCAGTTGTCTTTGGCTTTTTGTCTACCATTCTCACTGTTCTTCTGCTCATTCCGGGGTCGAGAGGTTACATACAGTCCCATAGACCTTAAACTTCTTAATAATATTTACAACTGAGCGACAGCTTGCAAACAAACCATTTGTTAAGTTGTATTCAGAGGTGGGTGACGCTTTCAAAGAGTGGAAGTGCTGACGGACCAACATGCAGTAACCCCACTAATTCTTATTCACACAGGTAGGAGAACTACAGAGACCAGCGGAATCAGCTGCTTTAGTGCTTTGTCCATTGCATTAGAACACTCTAACGAGAACAGGCCATTCAGCCCAACAAAGCTCACCAGTCCTAACCACTTAATTCTTCTAAAAAGACATCAAGTCGAGTTTTGAAGGACTCAAGTCTTACTGTCTACCACACTACTTGGTAACTTATTCCAAGTGTCTATCGTTCTTTGTGTAAAGAAAAAGTCCTAATGTTGGTGCGAAATTTACCCTTAACAAGTTTCCAACTGTGTCCCCGTGTTCTTGATGAACTCATTTTAAAATACAAGTCTCGATCCACTGGACTAATTCCCTTCCTAATTTTAAACACGTCAGTCATGTCACCTCTTAATCTTCTTTGTCTTAAACTGTAAAGGCTCAGCTCTTTTAATCTTTCCTCATAATTCATCCCCTGTAGCCATAGACTCAGCCTAGTCGCTCTTCTCTGGACCTTTTCTAGCGCTGCAGTGTCCTTTTTGTAGCCTGGAGACCCAAACTGCACACAGTACACCACATGAGGCCTCACCAGTGCATTATAAAGGTTGAGCAGAACCTCCTGTGACTTGTACTCCACAGATCGTGCTATATAACATGACATTCTGTTAGCCTTCTTAATGGCTTCTGAACACTGTCTGGAAGTCGATACCTTAAAGTCCACCATGACTCCTAAACCTTCTCATAAGGTGTACTCTCGATTTTCCGACCGCAAATTGTGTATTCAAACCTAGCATTTTTACTTCCTATGTGTAATTCTTTACATTTACTGACATTAAATTTCATCTGCCCAAGCCTGTATGCTATCCAAGTTCTTCTGTAATAATATAACGGATTCCAAATTATCTGCTAATCCACCTATCTTGGTATCATCTGCAAACTTAACCAGCTTGCTACTTATATTCCTATCTAAATCATTTATAATTTATATATTAAAAATAGCACCAGCCCTAGCACTGCCCCCTGCTGGTCACCATTCTTATCATCGGCCAGTTCTGATGAGGCTCCTCACACCATCACCCTCTACTTCTTGTGTCTGAGCCAATTCTGCACCCATCTAAAAACATCACCCTGAACTCCCACTTTCTGTGTTTATTACTTTTTGCAGTGTCATTCCACTTTATTGCACCATGGATTGAAATGTGATTTCTTCAGTTGTGTTTTTTTTTGTTGAATTAACACCAATGCCTGGTCTAAATTTAATGTAAATAGTTGCATTGGAAATATGTTTAATGAGAAAAATGTTGAAGTGTGTCCCCCAATGCAAATATTTAAGTAAGGAACAACAGCTCAGTACAATGGGATAGATAAAGAACCTGAGGGGACAATACAGCAGGAAGGAGACTAATGGAGTTCTTAGTCCAGTCACGTCAAATGGACTGCAAGTGAGAAGGAGTGAGCTGTTAAGCAAGATTAGAAAAAGCAGGAATGGCCTGTGGTAACTAAAAGTGAGGATCTCACCGGACAAGAGTCATCACCTGGTCAGAAGTAAAGAATCAGCGAGTTGGTTGTACGGATTAAGAAACTCAATTTTAAATCACCTATTAAACAAATGGCTAAGACTGTACCTTCTCCATTTAAGAAACGTTAACACAGATTCAATCTTTTACATTATTTCAAGATGCTGAAAAATTAACATACGCTTTTGCTTCTAGCCGACTTGGATTATTATCATGTAATCCTATCAGGACTATCTCGTAAAGATAAAAATGGACTGCTGCATGATCAAAGTGCAGCAGCAGGAACCTTCAAAATGAAGACAAGACTTGGACCGATTCCACCTGAATTAGCATTGTTACGCTGCTACCCGTTTCTTTTAAGGTGGTGTGAACTTGAGCCCAGACACAGACAGACAGACAGGCAGACAGACAGACAGACACGGACGCCAAATGTTCCAAAACACACACGTTTTATTCTACTTTTCTGCACAACACAATGAACACAGTGCACCACCAATAAAGCTCCTAGTCCCTTCTCCTTCTTCTCTCTTCTGTCTCTTTTCTTCTGTCACCTCCACTCCTCACTTGCAAGCTCCGTCTTCTTCCTCCCGACTCCGGCTCCCTAAGTGGAGTGAGGCGGCCTCCTTTATAGTGCACCCAGAAGTGCTCCAGGTGTGGCAGAAGTGCTGCATGCCAAGGCTCCAGAGCTGTCCAGGCACCCCCCGGTGGCCCCGATGTAAACCAGGGAGGGCTGCCCTCTCATGTCCCGGGGAAGGTACTGCTATGGTGATATGTCCACTCCTTTAGTCTTCTCCTCAAAAGAGCGTCTCGACCGGGCAAGATCCCTGGCCATTCATCCCAGTGGATATTAAAATACCTTTAATTATCTCTAAATCCCCACTGCGAAGGACTGGCAACCTGCCTGGGGATTGTCTCCAGCCCCCCAGTGACCCTGCTCAGGATAAAGTAGGCTTGGACAATGGAATGATTTGGTGTGGTGTCTATAAGGCACTTTTCTACATTTCAGAACTCACGTCCCACAGCACTAATCCTAAACTCTAAGCTCTACAGCCACCCTTGATTCTGGAAGGGTTGAAAGATCTATGAGGACCTCCATAGCGTTGATTCTACTAGAACTGTTCATCATATGGAGATCAAGTCACATTTCAGTACTCTAGAAGGCCCACAGAGGGCTGGTCATTCTTTTAGAACTGGAACCCCTGAGGTTCATTTTCTCTTGCACCTTTGGCCAGCTGGAGTTTCTGCTTTCCTCTTCTCTCTGGCCCTCTGACCACTGCATGTGATGCTCATATCAGACATTTTAAACTAAGGATTCTTAAGTTTTCCCTTGTACCACTTTGGTTTTTCTTCTCTAAATTGTTAAGCACATTTTGTGGTGCACTTCTAAAGCTGTGCTTTAGAAATAAATGATGTTGCTGCTGTTGTTGTTGACAGAGTTTCGTGAAGGCTGCCGTTTCTATGGTGGTAGGTTGTGTTCACTTTTTTTTGTTTTATTTAGGTTTTTCCCCAAACATGGCCATCCTGTTATGCTGAAACTCTTCTGTTCAGAGAACAGACTCCTACAACTCTTCTGATTAGTCCATGGGGTTTCCTCAGATGGACAATTTTGTTCTTTCTTGATGGACGGGTCTGCTTCCTGGTGACCCTTTCCATAAATGGCACTGCTGTACAGGGTTCTTCATATTGTTGATCTTCTCACAACTAGTATAGAGGCAGCTAGGGAGGCTTGTAGATCTCCACATGTCATTTTAGGATTGCCTTCTGTCTTTTTTATAATTGTGATCTGAGATGAAGACTGGACTCCTTTGGTACTGTGTCTCTTCGAAGAATCCTTGGGTGCCACTGGTTTGACTTTGTGTCGAATGAGCCATTGCTCATGGAGTTACCTGCATTGTGAGGGAGCGTCAGTTACGACACCATGGCCATGTGGTGCAATTCCCCGAGGGTGATCCTGCTCTCAGGATCTGAGTAGCTGGACCAGGCCAAGGGGGTGCCCACATACACTGGGCTGTGGCAGTTAGAGGGTCTTTTCCAGGGAGTGGGACTGGACGGTGTGTTAGTCAGGATCCCAAACTGTTTTGTCGTGTGGTGGGTGCAGCAATGCGCGGTACCAGTGCATACTCCCCAACCTGACCTAACCTTGTGACCCATGATGAAGTTCTAGTAGGACATCTACTTTTTGGCAGAGGTGTTATTGTTTTAAATGCCATCTACTTGTATACTATTTGCTTATCAGAGGATTTATGGAGTCTAAAACAAGTTGAAATGGCTTATGCAGGTTGCTGACCGTCCTTTACTTTTTTCCTCACTTCTCCTAACATTTCATTAGTTTAAAACATGGTGGCAGACATGTGGGAAAATGAACTGACCTGCTTTCTTTATTTATATTTGCTTCTCCCAACATATCAGTTCAGATCTTCAATTTAATGCCATTGACTCACCTGATTGTGCCGCCCCTTGATGCAGGACATAGAAGTGAGGGTCCATTTGTTTTTGAACCTGCACCATTTCTCTCTACTCTGTGTATTGTTTTTCTTCATGGACTGGGCTGATTGTAGCAAGATCAGTTAGGAATTTTGAAACGGACCCGGAGATGATAACTTAAGTCAATTCAGAAACAAGTTCAAACCAGAAAGTTAAAATAACGACTGCGTAAGTCAAAAATGGCAACTAAAAATCAAAGTCAAAAGGAATGCAAAAGTTTTCAAGAGCAGCAATAACTGCAATACCTCGCACTTTACTTTATCCACCATCTCAGATGGGAATTGCAATACTATTTAAAAAAAAGTGTGCTTTTACAATATGCCAAATATGACGCATAATATTTAATTTGTTTTATTTCAGTCTGTTTTCAACTTCAGATTTATTTAGGTAATAACTCTTAATTTATGGGCTCAGCAGGTCATGTGGGAAAAGCTCTGTAACTGAAATAGCAGGCAGGTACAAATGACCCCATGAGCTCATTAATATTCATGAGGGAGTTTTCCAAGAGGGTCAAATTTGGGATTAGAAAAAATTCTGGGGTGTATGCAAAATAGACAGAGAGAGGAATTCTGGGAAAACGAATATAAACTTGTTAAGTTTATTAGAATATATTAAGGGGCTCGGCACCCTGCTCGCTTCTTCCGCCAACCCGCTGGGCAGGCACTGCGCACTACCCACTTCGCTGCTCTGCCGCTCGTGTAATGGGAAGCGGATGTACAATTTAAACAGTGTAAACAAGCGCTTTATAGCGCCCGACCCGGCATAGAATACGCAGAGGCACGTGTTCACACTCAAGGTCTTTATTTTTCTTCAGCCCAAACACAGTCCAAAACACAAACACACAAAGAAACCAAACACTTTCCTGCTCCACCACTCCTCCCAGGCAACCTCGTCCTCTTCCTCCCGATTCTGGCCTCGATTGCTGGGAGGCATGCCCTTTTATGCTCCACCCGGAAGTGATCCAGGTGCCTGACCAGCTGGTCTTAATTGCACCTCCGGGTGGGGCTGATAAACCGTCCAGTGTGGTGGCTGGATCTCTGCAGCACCCCCTAGCAGCCACCCCATCTCCCAACCGGGCTGCTGTGGTGGACTCCATGTCCCATGGAGCCACGGGGGAGATTGAGGAGGAATCCACTGCCAGGGGGACTGCCCCCAAGCGCCCTGGGGGAGGTATTGCAAAGTCCATGATGGCTCCCCCGGGACGTATGCATCAGAGGCGTCCCGGCCGGGCATGGGACCCGGCTGTCCGTCACAACAGATTTTTGTTTTCATGGAAATTGTTACATATGCATAATAGAACTAACTCTCTTACATTACAGTGAGTAATTAACCATATTAAAAAATAGTAACACGTAATAAGTTAAAAGAAAATGATGTTTCATGTTCTGTTAGATGTATTTGATGCGTTATACATTTTTGTTCAGTTTGGCTTTGAAAATAACATGCAAATACTTTTTCAACTTACACTTTTACTGCAAAACTTCAGTAAAAACAATATTTGGAATAACTTTTCGACAATATCGTTTTGAATTTTGATTCCGTGTTTGGAGTTACATCGTGACAACGCAACGTATAACTGACCGCGAGTGAATATCGTCTTTCTCTATAATAAATAAACTGACTTTTTCGAAGGTTTGTCTCTGTGATTTGTTAATTATCATAGTAAAAACTATTCTAAAGGGAAACTGTAAACGTTTTAATAAGAAGGGCATATCAAGATCTCCTTTGGTGTCTAATGTTTTCCGTGGAAGATGTACTACATTACCTTTCTTGTTGCCTGTTAAAATTGTACATGTCAGAATTGCTCGACCAATTCTGAATACAACTAATCTTGTCCTATTGCATAGCCCGTCACTCATACATAAATTACACAATAACATTACGATACATCCTTCTTTCAACCATAATTTGTGCGGAGGAAGACCAGACGGTGTAAACGGTTGTAGATATTCTATGGGATATTGCAAGTTGATGTTTTCATCTTCCACACAATCACCACCGACTGTTCCAGCGTAGTCTATTGATACACATTTAATCAATTTGTCGTGTAACCAATCAACAATTTTCGTGCTAATTCGTTTGACTTCATCGTTTCTCTGTTCTAGGTTTGCCAGTTTACTCATTTCTTCTGTTGATAACCCTTCAGGATGAAATTCTTCATTAAGATTTGGACATAATAAGTCTTCTTTTATTGGGAAACTAAAGTGAGGAAAATGTAAAAATGTATAAGAGCTGAGAGCACAGGAACTGTGTCTGACAAAAGCATTCACACAAATGAGAGGTGAGTGGACCGTGGACGTGGGCCATTAACCGTAAACGGTTGAGAGGAGGGCAGGACTTGAAAAAATCTTTTGGAAATAGTCTTGTCACGTCTCAAGATTTTCTTTTATAACAGAGAGATATGTTTAAGCTTAGACAGAGTGACCAGTGTGTGTCTGCTTGTAAGAATATGTGAAATGGAGGCTTGGGACTTTAAAATGAACGTTTCAAAAAGAACTTAATTAACAATCAACCAGACCATGGGGACATGTCAGTTGTCCCGGTTTTTTTGACCTGCTTTGCACCCTTTGCCAGCTGGGATAGGTTCCAGCACCCCCCAAGTGACCCTGGTTTGGATTAAGTGGGTTGACTGACCGATTACGGATATTATTGATAATGGCAGTGCTATACACAGACATATGCAATGCACACTCAAAAAGGAGAATTCAGGGGGAGGTTTTCTTTATACAGCTAACTGAACTTCAATTGAAACATATCTGCTGGCGATACATTGCCATTTCTACAACACTGACACTGGAGCTGTCAAAAACAGGGAGATCAGAAAAAAACAAGCAACCACACTCTTAAAAATGAAGGTGCCAGAGCGATGCCACAGAGAGACCATTTTTGGTTCTCAAAAGACTCATGCACATGAAGGTTCCAGAAAGACCCTTTAATTATTTAGATCTATAACAAGCTGCGTACAGTAAATACTCATGAAGAGATGGTAACAGATTTGTGAAATACCATAGGGTCCTCATTTAACAGGACTCTTGCTGCCTACGTCCAGTAACACAGGGAAGCTCCAGGTTTTCTTAATGTGTGTGTGTCCTGCAGCCTACCATACATTAAAACTTTTTTTCCCTACATATTAGAAAGTTTTTCTGAGCACAAAGAACCAACATTGGTATGCTGAGAAACCCACCCAGAATGAAGTGTGTTCAGGCTCGGCCAGTTCTTGGATGGGAGACCAGCCAGGAAAAGCTTGGGTTGCTGCTGGAAGAGGTGTTGGCAAAACCAGAAGAGGGGCGCCTACCCTGTGGTCTGTGTGTCGATCCCAATGCCCCAGCACAATGAGGGGGACACTGGGCTGTAAAAATGGCATCGTTCTTCACATGAGACGTAAAACCGAGGTCCTGGCTCTCTGTGGTCATTAAAGATACTTGAGCATCCTCCATAAATAGTAGGGTGTGCGTATCCTGATGTCCAGTTTTAATTGCCCTCCATGGACTGGTCATTCTGGCCCTCCGATTTATCCCCTGTCTCTGATTGGCTAATTATCTCTCACCCCTTCACCAGCTAATGTGTGGCGAGCGTACTGGTGCAGTAATGGCTACTGGGAGGTGCTACACATTGGTGATGCTTGAAGTGGCTCCCCTCTGTCTATGTAAAGCACTTTGAATAGTGACAAGAGCACTATGTAAATGTAAAGAATTATTATTAATACATTTTGAATTGCCAAGAAGTACTTTCATGAAGAACCACACAACCCATTAAAGAACCATAAAGTGCATTAAGTGTAGGAGCAAAATGAGAACTGGGTGTGAAAGTCGGAACCAAAATCTAACATTAGAGCAGTAGACTCAAGAAATAAAGCCAAGCATGCCAACGATTTCGAGACATTATTCATCAGCCGACATGGAGAACATACTGGAACCGCCATCAGATTTATAATTTCACTTCCTTCAAATTATTGCTGTGAAGATCGAATCCAAAATATGTCACAAAACAACAATAAATATGACTAAAAGTTTGTCCATTCAAACCTCAGAAGCAGAATCCTCATAACAACAAAAACCCCAAAACAGACCAAAATAAAGTTATAAAATGTGCTATAAATATCACAGAACGCAAACTGATCGAGGGCTAACATAAAACTGACAGAGTCCAAGCCCACCCAAAACCATCACTACGTGTAAGCAGAGTGGACGCAAGCGAACGTACTTCACACGCCAACCAATAGTGTGCAAGTAGAAACCAGTAACAGGCACACGTGACCAGTGTTGTGCACGTTCACGCCTCACAAGAACTCGCTCAACGTTCAGGTCACGCGGATTTAAATGAAATACATTCGCATTATTTTGTAGTTGGCCAGTTCAATTTTGAACTCGTTCATGTTCAGTTCATTCATTTTGTATTTTTTAAGGAGTGAGGATAAATGACCCATGAGTTGACAATTCTGCACGCCTTATATTACAGTGTTCTTGAATTATGAAGACTTTTTTTTTATTTAAATACACTTTATCGAGTTATACCCAGCAACAAACACGTATAACCATATATGCCAATAGCCTCCCGGTCAAAAAGGAAATTCAGTAGATGCAAGTATACATATAAATTAGCGCTCGGTTTCCAACCGTGTGACACAAATGGTGACTGCAGAACCAGCGTGTAGGTGAACTAACCTATTAATTACACTGCCGGTCACATATTGCATGTCCAACGGGGAAAAATATAAAATGATCTTACAAAGTACAACGTTTTCCTAAAAGTTAAAGCGGCGCTTCACCGTGTGCTCGTGTCAGCGGAGGTGCAGCTTAAGCACAAGCAGGCAGACACACAGACAGTGCCAATTTGATTTGACGTTATTTATTCCGAATACAAATACTGTAAATGGCTAAATATTCATACAAAATAAATATTCGTAAAAATCCACTAGGGTGCTTATCCGAATACCGTATTTGGATTCGGCTCGCCCCTACCTTACAGGGTAAGGCAAAAACGTTTAATGTGGACCTAAACGAGATCCAGCATGTCACCTAACACTGAACTAGGTCACGTTCATCTTTGTCACTTGCAAATACGTTACGTTAAGTTTACCGTTCTTAGTAGAATGAGCCTGTTCAGTGAACGCGCTCTTTTGAACCAGTTCATGCACAACACTGCACGTGACCCAATAAAACAAGTTCAAATCAATACAGCTCATGCACAGCCCAGCAGCACACTGGACATACACAAATCCATAACACACACACACACACACGGTGCACACTGTATGAATGATGTGTCGTTCGCGAATGAGCCGGCTCAAAGAGCCGATGCTTTGAAGCGAACGAGAGGAGCCGATGCCCATCGAGAAGAGCCGAAGCTTCAGCCGCTCCTGCTCAGCTCTGCTGAAAATCCATTCGGCAGGGGCGGGACTATATTTATATGGGCACACAGAACATTGGCTCATAATGCCGGCTCGTTCACGAACGACACATCGGAATAGGATCGTACCATTATGTGAAGGAAGGAAGGGGGACAGACGCTCCGAAGACAGCGAGTGTTGGTACAGGCCAGGTGCACAGAGCAACACTGTCGCTCTGTGTACCTGTTGCTGCGACAGACGAGGAGCCAGATTTAAATGCAAGAGCATCGTGAAGAAAAAAAAGAAGAGTGAAGAAATGAGTGAAAGCCGAAAAAGAAGCAGCATCTGTCTGCATTTCAGTGATACTGGGAACTGCAAAGCTAAGTGCAGAATTTGTAATATGAAAATATCCGTTAGAGCAGGGTGAACAACA